>NC_083463.1:27750639-27788139 GCF_030014155.1 Tachysurus vachellii | reverse complement strand
GTGTATGTGTGTGTGGTTACAGATTAAAAGCAGAGAATTTAACAGTGGACTTTTTGTGGTGGCTGATTTCCTGCTGCTTTTCTGTAAAAGTGCATTAGTTGAGATTAATTAATTAATTAATTTTTTTTTAGATTACACATCTAACGTATAAGTGGGTTTAGCATTGGAATGATTTTTTTTTTCCATTTGTCTTGAGCTCATTC
Source organism: Tachysurus vachellii (assembly GCF_030014155.1). Taxonomy (NCBI): domain Eukaryota; kingdom Metazoa; phylum Chordata; class Actinopteri; order Siluriformes; family Bagridae; genus Tachysurus; species Tachysurus vachellii. Next base: position 27,787,936 of record NC_083463.1, on the reverse strand, counting down.
CCACCCACAATCACAAAGCTCCACCCCCCACTATTTTATATAGTATGTAGAGTGTTTATAAAATGGGCTTTCAAACACGAACACGAAAAAAGTCAGTTTTCTAAGCAGAGTTTCTCTGCGATTTTGTAATATTTTGCTAAAGCAATGGTTTAATCCAGCATTTTGTTGGTTTTCTTTACCCCCAGAATTTCTTGTAATTTTTTTCTGGACTTTTTTTTTTTTTGCATTTGAAAAAAGATCATAATTAAGACCTAAACCATCCTTATTAATTAACAGCGGTTCACCACCTAGGTTTTGGTCCATTTGAAATAAATTATGAATTTTCATAAAAATTATGAATTTTCTATGACCACAAGCTCAGAACGTTTATAGATAGATATATAGATATGTGTATTTTAATAAATCCAAGTAGCGGCTGCATCAGGACCATTGCTCGCACACTTGCCCTCGTAACTTATGTACATCTGGGGTCTAGTTTATAACCAGAGGTAGATGAAGGGAAAATGAATCGTTCTGACGTCAGTGCAGCATATGAGGAGAGCAAAAAGACCAAAATTGCACGAATTTCAGTGCAGCTTGACTGCATGTGACTCACAATTACTTCAAATACAAATAACTTTTAAACTTTAATAATAATTTGTAGAATTAAATAAATAATGTAAACAGTAATGACTGACTTTTCTGAAAATCGTTACTATAGAAACGCAACAAATAAGCAAAAGTGCTACTAAATTAATTAATTAGTTAATTAATTAATTTCCTCCAGGTTCAAGAAAATATCCATCCATCCATCGATCTAAATAAATAAATACATAAATAAATAAATAAATAAATAAATAAATAAATAGACAAATAAATGAATAAATAAATACACACATACATTTGTGAGCTGCCCATTTAAGACAAAATAATACACAAGATAATCTATGACCTGAAATGAATTAAGTCAAGGTTATTTATAAAGCACTTTTTTTTTAAAAACAACACGTGTTTGTCAAAGTGCTGTACATACAAAAAGGAAACATGATTTATTAATACAAACACACAAATAAAAGAAAAACACTTAAGACACAATAAAACAATAAAAGAAAGCAGCTCTCACATGGCATCGAACGCCAGACTGTAAAAATTTATTTTTAGGCCAGATTTAAAGACCTCAAGTGTTTGAGCCTGTCTAATATAGAGAAGCAAACTGTTCCAGAGCTTCGGGGCCGCTCCTGCGAATGCTCGGTCCCACCTGCTCTTCAGTTTTACTCTTGAAACAGCTAAAAGCAAATGTTCAGCAGACCTTAGTGCTCTTGACGGAGCGTACAGATTAATCAAATCTGATAAGTAACTTGGCGCTGAACCATTAAGAGATTTAAAAACAAGCACCAATATTTTAAAATGAATCCTATAATGGACAGATCGCCAGTGAAGAGACGCGAGAATGGGAGTGATATGTTCCCGCTTTTTCGTGTGTCAATAGGCGAGCTGCCACATTCTGGACCATTTGCAGTCTGAAGAGAGAGGTGTGATTAATACCTAAATAAAGGCTGTTACAGTAATCAAGGCGACTTGAGATGAAAATATACACAACTCTTTGAAAGTCCTTAGAGGACAGGAAAGGTTTCACCTTGGTGAGTTGTCTCAATTGGAAAAAACATGATTTAACTACTAAATGAATCTGTTTATCCCACACACACACACACACACACACACACACACACAATAGATTGAGTACAGTAGATTCTGTAGGTTCATTTCTAGTCTCTATCTGTACCATAATAAAACTCCCCTATCATATAACACTATATATTATAACACTCTGCATTAGAAATCCAAAAGGTGTTCACTGCACACACATTTGGGAAAATCCAACATGAAGTCCTGCTCCAGAGGACTAGAGAGAATACGGTCATGTGACCGACAGCTAGTTTGCAATGTAAACCTGGCCTGCGGTGTGAGCCAAGAGGCTAAAGTTTCACTTAGTTTGGCCACGTTGTTGAAAGGACCTCTTATTTACATAGCGCACGCACACACACACACACACACACACACACACACACACACACACACAGACACTGTTTGGGAAACTAGACAGCGAGGAGTTGTTTTCCAGCGCAGGACAAGAAGGCACACACGCCATTATACTGACGCCGAGCGCCTCAGAAGCTTTTAGCACAGGAAGCCACAGATAACAAATAAAAATCTTCCAGACTAATGCAGGCTGTGAGTGTCAGAAAGAGTATAAAAAAAAAACTAATAGCAGCTGTCATTCAAGACTAATATTTTCACCCTGGAATAAATGCAAAGGCTGGAGAGTTATACTTTATAAAGATATATCGTGTATAAGTATTAAATGAGGTATAGGAACTCTATGATGATCATAACACCCTGTGCTAGCCATGAGCTAGCGTAAAGTTTTATGTTATGGTTTTCAGATATCGCCATGTCGTAAGTTTGTTACTGTACAGGAGTTCACAATGTCCATGTACTGTAGAACATTCCCTACATGCCATGTTTAACCTACTCCACAGCACTCTGGTGTCTCCATTTTACATACAGTAAGAATAATGCAACTTCACATTGGAGAACGCTAGTACGGGTTATCGCTCCAACCTACGCAAAAGAGCTGTGTTTTTTGTTCTATGAATAAACCAGGAGATGAATCTACAACAGACAAATGAATCTAAAAGAATCTACACTGGTGTTTTAAACATCCTGATATCAATTACGTGACACTCCCTGGAAGCTCCGCCCCTTTTCCTGATCTCATGAGTTCATTATTATGAAAAAAAAATCTCTTAATGTACAGTATTTTCGATAATATTAGACATAAATTAGCTATATTTATTATTGAATTATTTTAATTATTTATTAAACATAGGTTAGCTATATATATATATATATATATATATATATATATATATATATATATATACACTGTATATATGCATTTATTCTATGTTTAAAAATGAATGAAAACATTTTTATTCTCTGGATTTTGTATAATTATTACTGCTATTATTTGATTTATTATTTATTTATTTATTTCATTATCTGTATTTTTTATGGTGTACAGCACTATGGTGTCAGCAGTGACTGTTTTTAAAGTACTTTATAAATAAATTATTATTATTATTATTATTTTTTTTTTTTAAGGCAATCTCTCTTAGTTTTCGGTTTAAATAGAAAACAGGAAAATGATAGTTTATTTAAAAGGCGTACAGCGAAGTGTGAACTTGAATATTTTACAATTAATAGAAATAATGATAGAAATAATGATATTTAATAGTTTTTAAGTGTTTTTTATTCTTCTTGCTCACACATAAAGAATTATGTAAAATGGATTTCTGCAAAAATGCTTTTCCAGCTAAAAAGAATTCTTGCACTCTTTGTATTTAAACCTAAAACTGCTTGTTTTTCTTAGGTTATTAGTTCGATTGATCATTTATCCCAACGTAAGTGACCGTCTACGTCTCCAGATCTGACCTGAAGCAGGCTGTGGAAGACATCTGAGTTATAACAGACATTGCAATGGGTTAATGTGAGGCTGAATAATAACAAAATAAAAAAAACAACCATAGAAGCCATTTAAATGATGTATATAAATTATTGACAGCAAATTACATTGAGAAAGGGAGAGATTTAGAACAGGTTACATTTATTACAACAAACAACGTATAAATATTTGTAGAATATTGGTTTATTTTTATTACATGTCATAATAAGGGAGCAATTTTGAGTCACCGCTGTAATATCTGATGATAGAGATTACATTTTCTTGTTCATCTTGTTCATTTTGTCCTAAAGCTATGCAAAACCTCTGTGTTTTGACTGTAAGTCATCTGAGAAAATGGACTTGTTAAAATTTAAACAGACGTTCCAGCGACGTTTGCGAGATTAAAACGAGCGGTCAGACCAAACGTGAATAAAATCTGCTCGCTTATTTGGGGGAAAAAAACGCAAGAATGCGAGTTTTGCGTCTTACAAACTGAGCAATTCGAGGTTTAAGAATCTGGAATTCCATGTTTCATATCTTAATATGTTTCTGGGAACGTGCGCTGGTGTGTATTAACGTGCTAATAGAGTGCTAAGACATGGACTCCACTGGGAGCTGTAGCGCAAGAAAACTCAGCAGTTTTTGCTCTCCAGTTATTTCTTAGAAGTTTTCCTACACACAGGATCTAATGGCTTTTATCGATTATTATGACATTATCAAATCAACTGCTGAAGCTTTAGGAGTGTTAGCAATGCTACGCCCGGAGATAGAAACCACACATGCTAACATCATTACGTCGACATGTCTTAATGTGTTCTTCCAAAGATGTTTTCTTTCCCATTTTAAGACGGTCTGTGGTTTAATTGCTTCGAATCCTTTTATGTTTGGAAATGAGCAAGCCTTAATTAGATGGCTGTGTTGTACATGCGTGTGTGTGTGTGTGTGTGTGTGTGTGTGTGTGTGTGTGGAGTAAGAGCCAGCTGTACTTAGTCACGGACACCCACACACAGCTGATGCTAAAGAATAAACTCAGGCTTTTCCTTCTTTTTATCACACTACTCTTTCCTTACTCTTCTTCCCCCAACATCCGTTTACACCTTCACTAACAATATGAAAGCAACAGGATAATCTGCCTGGCAGCGAGTCAGATCTCCTTCTCTGGGAGGCAGACGACGGCCGACTGACGGCGTTACTGACCAACAACATCAAAGACAAGCTGGTACGATGACCACCAGAACCACGAAACCTACCTTTAATACACAGATGAATTAGTACTTTATCATTTTCTGTCCAGGAAAGATTTTTTTCCCCAGTGTACACAGAACACAAACAATATCTATTCATTTACTGTAGAATAGAATTTTTTATGCAAAAAAAAATATAAATAAAATATGATATGAAAAAAATTTATATGATAAAATATAATTTTATTTTTTTTAAAGGCATAAAGTCATGGAAATCAGAATTTGAATAATTTTCTATGAATATTTTCTAATATATCTTATATTAATTCTTTCTAATGTTTTCCATGAATACGTATAATACTCGGTAATAAATGCATGACAAAATAAAAGAAAATATCAAATCACCATAAATATAATAAATGGTGAAGATTTCCATAAGGATTTAATTATTTTTTATTATAAACATGTATGGAGTTTTCAGTGTCAGGACAGAAGTCCGGGATTGACTATAATATGACAAGCTGTAACTATAAATGGTTAAAAAACACAAAGTGTATTTCTTTACTAAATTATACCCTAATAGGAAAAGGAATAAAACGCAGTGGGACTTAAAAGGTTTGAAGGTGGTACTGTAGCATCCCTGCACTTCCTGTCAGGCCACATCCCACATCTCCAGCATGGATTACTTTCCTATAACTTTGTGCCCCGTAATATTTTTTAGTCATATCACTAAATGCAAATGAAATTCATCCATGGTTTACCCAATGCTTTGTAAAAAATCGTCCACTCCAATCCTGATGTATCCTGCTTTATGCACAGGGGCCTTGTTATGCTGGAACAAGTCTGAGTCTCATAATTCCAGTAAAAGAAAAGAAAAGATCTTCTATACAAATGTGTGTTTCTGACTTTGTGGTAAGGAAGCACATGTGGGTGTGATAGTCAGGGGTGCACAAACTTTTTACTGTATATTACAACAAGTACATTAAAATAAGCCTGTGGTTCATTTTGCAGTCCAACGTTCCTAGCATAGTAACATTCATTACATTATGAAAGAGATAATCAGCATTAAAGAGACCAACTGAGACAGAAAGTCTGCTTTTGATGAATTCACTAAGGATAAAGAAATACAGTCAGTGCAGCCACGAGGAAAAATTCATGGTGCAAGGAAGGTAAGAGCTGTCCTGGGATTCAGATCCATTAACGCCATCGTGACCTAACACTAACCCGCTGAGCGCTAAACTAACCTGAGCGTACGAGCCTGCGATGTCGTGTGTCCCTGTGGCCTCGGCACTCGTTACGGACTGTGATTGGATCTTAAACATAACACAATAAGTTTAGCGCTTCACAAAATCTAAAAGAAAACTTTCAGGGTATGATTCATGGTTCGGTAGAAGAAGAAAAAAAAAGAAATAAATTTTCCAACCGCAAAAAAAAACTCATCAGAGTGTGAAAATAGAAAGTAATAGAAAAAACACGGTCTGCATTGGCAGAATTGGATATTGAGCACTAAACTAATGAGTCAACACGGACTTGGGAAATTATAGTGTGGAAAAACAATATTTCCAGCCATATATATATCTATACAGACCCCCCAACCAGCGTGGGACTCAACAATAACAACAACTACAGTGATACGTGCATTGCAAGTGCACTGTCTCTGCATTATACAGACCCCCCAACCAGCGTGGGACTCAACAATAACAACAACTACAGTGATACGTGCATTGCAAGTGCACTGTCTCTGCATTGACATGAGTCCTTCAGCTGCTTAAACCTTTTCACCTGTAAACCAGCAATATCAATTTATGGGACATTTTCAATCCATATAAAGAAATGAATTATTTTATCACTCTGAGTCTGATATAAAATGGTGCAGTGGTGGCTCAGGCGGTTAAGGCTCTGGGTTCAAGTCTCAGCACGGCAGAGCTGCCATTGTTGGGTCTCAGAGGAAGGCCCTTAACCCTCTGTGCTCCAGGGTGCTGTATCATGGCTGACGCTGCACTTTGTTCCCAACCTTTAAAGTTGGGATACGTGAAGAAAAGAATTTCACTGTGCTGTAATGTATATGTGACAAATAAAGGCTTGAAGATAACACCTTCAAATGATAGAGGCATCTCAGAGAACAGATATTCTAAATATTACAGAATGAGCAGAATATTGTGTCTATGAAGCTAGATAAAAAGAAAAACCCCTCAGTGTCTGTTTTCATATGAGCTTCATATTAACCACCACTGTGGAGTGTGACATGACAAAGACATTCAATAACACCAGCAAGAAACTTAACCTTAAACCCTCAACTGCTCAGTTGTATAACATGAGATAAATCTATGAACAAAGACGTCTGCCAAATAACATCAATGTAAAATGTGTATATTATTTGGATTCGAGGCTTTAAACAGAAGAAACTTGTGACTGAAATAATAAAAAAATAATAATACCAAAGTTATAATCTAATTATTTGGACTAACTGTGTCATTATTTCAAAATAGTATAAATTCAGGATATTGCAAAAAAAAAAAAAAGACCTTTCCTGTTATTATCTTGTCATTTAAAGGTATTATGACATTAATAACAATAAAATATCTTCAACTAACAAGATATAAAAGCACGACATGACACTTTTAACTTGAAATAACAAGAAAAGTACTTTAAACTTTTTAAACAATGAGACTTTATTAATCAACAAGACATAATGGCATAATTTTTTAAAATAACGAGATAATAATGAGACAACAAGAATACGTTCATAACACATCGCGGTTCAGGACTTTTTGTTCACTTTGTCAGATATTTCTATCTAAAACGACTAGAGTCGGCGAAGTGAGTCGGAATTCAGTGCATCCACCGAGCTGAGGACTAAAATGTTTTGCTCATGAAAGCGATAGAGGATCTCTGGCACTGGAACATCTTCAGCCCAGTGTCAAGACCTTGCTAAACCTCAACTCTCTGTTTCAACATCGCTTCATTATTCCTAAGCAGCGCCACCAACTGTTCATTGTGTAAGCTTCTGGCTTTAATCCAAGATTTCATCAAATAAAGAAATGACAGAGCAAAGCTAATACAATTAAATCCTGCAGGCTCGTGGTGTCGCTTTTATGCTAAATCGCAAAGCAATTAAACAGCAACAGATAAAACCATCTTTATGAATACTGCGAGCGAATTAATTCACCCCAATAGACACATTGCTGAAAAATAAACCAGATCTAACGACGTGCAGGATATAAAATATGTAAGAAAGCTGACACACGTCTGCTGTTAATGGTTGAACTATCGTTAAACATGCTGCATAGGTAACATGTACACCAGCCAGTTCTACTCTTCTCAGTCTCCATTAACACACAGACACACACACACACACACAGACACACAGGCTTGACAGACACGTGCCACAGGTGGCCATGGCTGTCAGACAGAGAAAAGTGTGTGTGTTGGTGTGTGTGTGTGTGTGTGTGTGTGTGTGTGTGACTCTAAAGATAGCCCCACTTCAGCTACAGGCTATGATGACACACACCATAAAACAACTAATAAAACATAATGATGAGGTTTCACAAACATCACAAACACAACACTCACTCACACACACAATATATATATATATATATATATACACACGTATATATATATATACACGTATATATATGAAGAAAAATCCATTACATCCAATGATCCAGTGTTTTTCCAACAATTTAACACAATATGATTCAGAGTTGTAATAAAATTTGATTCAGTATTTGGTCACAAAGGCCACGCCTCCTTCATTCAAACTGACATGCAGAGGTCACAACAGCCAATAAGTACGTATACATTGTACACATGCTTTATCATAACTTCCTGACATCTCCATTTCGGCACCTGTGACACTTATATTATTAGCATTATGCTAATATCAAAAGGCCCAAGTGCCCGCTGTTAGCCTTTGAAGCTTATCAAAGCTATTTTTCTATCACTAGAACAAACGCTACTGCCTTTCAAAACAGATCACACACACAGACACACACGTCACACGTAATAAATACGCTTGTCCATGGCATAATATGGCTTCACCTGGGTCAAAGCACAGTGTTAAAATCAAAAGGAGATCCTTGTTAACATGTGATGAGCAGGTGCACAACCCGCCATGCTGCATCCCGTTTGTTCAACCGCCAGAGCCTTTCATTTACATATTCAGAAACCAGGACAGCTTCACACATCATACATTAGAAATTAGTGCCTATGTTAAATATTCATGGTTTCACACTCAGTCGTTGGCTTCGTCACACACTGGTCACTTTTTGGCCTTGACTAGATTGGTCCACTCGCACACCACAGAGTGACTGTGTTACATAACAAAGCAGCAGGCGTCGGTACACATGCTTTCTCTAATAGCTCATTTAAAGCAGGACAGAAAAAAAAAAAAAAAAAGCTTCAAAAGACACACAAAAGAGGAGATTTGTAAGGCTTTGATGCTGAACAATTCCCAAACGTTTTAATGGAACAGAAAGATCAGATTAACAAGATTCAAAATAATATAATCATCATCGAATTTAAGTCCGTATTTATTCCTTTAGGGAATTAAAAGGCAGGGAATCAGATCCAAGTGTAGAACTGACAGTGATGGAAGCGCTAAAGAACTTTCCAGATACAAGTTTGCTGTATAAAGTACAGTAGAACACTGTGGGTTGAAGTGTTAGGACTCGGGAGAATTAAACACAAGTCACGATGCATTCAGTAAAACTATGAATGCAAATGAAGAAGATATTATTTTGGCACTAACGTGATTAATTAATGTAGTAAACACTTCACCTCCCGCTCGGAATGAGTCACTTACAGTAATACCACGTTTCTTTCTAAAACAGGATTTCTCAAACTGAGACCCCATTATCTCTAACACCAAATTCACAGATTCAGTACATTTATTGTATAAACATAAACCAACTGTGCATATGTCACTCTATTTGTTTTAATGTGTACAGTAATATTTAGGTTAGTTATTTATATTAGTTAGTTATTGGTTGGTTATCAGAGCCACAAACAATTTTCAACGCAACAGAACACATCCGAGATCCAGTTGACCTTAAACCGGTTAATGAGTTATTGATGTTTCATTAAACTCATTCATTTCACGTGACTGCAAGGACTCAATAATAAGTATAATACCTTTCATAATAGTACGTTGTGATTCCCAGTAATGTATCAAAAAATAAATGAAATTAAAATCAGACACACTGGCTACGCTTCACAAACCCTAAAAGCTCAGGATTTTAATGTAAGAACCACTGATATAAATACATGGGTTGGATTTGGCTAAGGGACTGACAAAAATATTCAGATAAATAAGCAAACAAAGACCCATAACAAAACAAAGAGGAAAACAAAGCAAAAAATAAATTAACATAAGTTCATTAAAACACAAATTTCAACAATTAAATAAATAAATATTATTGTATGCTGTATACACAGCTACAAAAAGGCAGACAAATGTTTTAATAAATAAATAGTCAATAAAACAAACAATGAAACAAAGAACTTAAAAATAAAACACAATAGAATAAAATTAACTAACAAACAAATATTGTAGTGTACAATTTACAACGCTACCAAAACAAGCAAATAAGTGTTGTTATAAATACATAAAAAAAATAAAACCCATACAGAAGTAAATGAAACACAGACAAGCAAACAATATTAAATAAACAAATAAATAAAACCAACAAACAAATAAATAAATACATATCATCATATCTGTTTACACAACTACTAAATATGCAAACAAATTAACTTAGACAATAAATAAATAGACGATAAAAGAAAGAAAGAAAGAAAGAAAGAAACGCACCTACAAATTAATAAGATAAAACAAAAAAGAATGAAAGCCAACAAATAAATGATTTTTGTGCTGTGATATTTACAGAACGAACAAACAAGCAAACAAATCTACTCAGAAATACATAAGCAAACAATGAAACGAAAAAGAAATAAATGTACTTGCAAACAAACATGACCAAACAAACACAAATTAAACATAAAATAAAAAAAAAAAATTCAACATAAAAAGAAATAAATGTGCTTACAAGTGAACATGAAAAACAAATGAATGAACAAAACAAAACCAAACAAATTAATATTATAGCACACAAATACATATTCGAATAGCTAATTAAATCAGATGATGACATTTGTGCAAATCTAAACGCATCCTGGAAATTCAATCTGTAGAAGATTAAAGCGAAAGTGTTGAACTAGGTTTCAAGCTTTTAACACTCTTAGGTTTTACGGTTATGTTATGAAGACACAGATGTACAAAAATAAAAGCTACTTTATTAATCAGATAAACAGTCCCTGCAGGAATGTGCTTTTTTTATTCACAGAAATGAACTCAAATAATCAATAATAAAATCAACCTATTCAGAGAGGTCAAGACATGTCGTGTGTCATCATCAAATATTCAGCCTAAGCCCTCTATACACTGACACACTTATGTGTGTCTTCACTAGCAGGAGTTTAAAAGGAGAGTCCTGTGCTTGCAGTTTCACCAATTCAAGTATTTAAAAACAAACAAAATAAAAAAAATAATAGAAAAATAAATAATAAAAATGAATTCAAAATTTTGGCCACAAAAATAACCCGGAGGAACTGAATGACTGGTGGTCACCTATTATTGATTATTCTGCTAGAATCCTGGTGTGTTTCTTTTTTTTTTTCTTAAAAAAGATCTGATTCCCTCGAGTTCAAATTACTGTAAAAGGGAACGAGTAGCCAGGAGTCAGAAAGAGAGAGAGAGAGAGAGAGAGAGAGAGAGAGAGAGAGAGAGAGAGAGAGAGAGAGAGAGAGTGTGAGTGAGTGTGTGAGTGAGTGAGAGAGAGAGAGAGAGAGAGAGAGAGAGAGAGAGAGAGAGAGAGAGAGAGAGAGAGAGAGAGAGAGAGAGAGAGAGAGAGTAGGTGAGTGAGTGTGTGAGTGAGTGAGAGAGAGAGAGAGAGAGAGAGAGAGAGAGAGAGAGTGAGAGAGAAAAGAGGGAGAGAGAGAGAGAGAGAGAGAGAGAGAGAGTGTATGTGTGTGTGTGAGTGAGTGAGTGAGTGAGAGGGAGAGAGAGAGGTGTGAGAGAGAGAGGTGAGAGAGAGAGAGGTGAGAGAGAGAGAGAGAGAGAGAAAAGAGAGAGACACAGAGAGAGACAGAGAGAGAGAGAGAGAGAGAGTGTAAGCGTGTGTGTGTGTGAGTGAGTGAGAGGGAGAGAGAGAGGTGTGTGTGAGAGAGAGAGAGAGAGAGAGAGAGAGAGAGAGAGAGAGAGAGAGAGAGTAGGTGAGTGAGTGTGTGAGTGAGTGTGAGAGAGAGAGAGAGAGAGAGAGAAAGAGAGAGAGAGAGTGAGAGAGAAAAGAGGGGGAGAGAGAGAGAGAGAGAGAGAGAGAGAGAGAGAGAGAGAGACTGAGGATGGGAAAACAGAAAGAGAAATGATTTAACTTTCACCCTGATGTGACTAGACAAGAGCAGGTCTGTGTTCCGTAGGGATCCGGTGCTTTGCTGAATTCAGCCGGAAAATTGATCTCTAAAAATAACAGTGTTGAAAATATCAGGCTGTCTAAGAAGGAAGAGATAATGACTCAAACATAAGGCAAATGTGGCAACTGGTCCATGCTTCCTCACACAGAGAGGTGTGTAATGAACAAAGCCTGAAACGACACTGATTCAGACCTGAAACGTCACACGCTGCGTCATCTATTACTTCTTTTTCATTTGATTTGATTGTACTTATTTACAAAAATTCTATAAACAGGAAATGAACATTGAGAATCTTACAAAATTTTAGACACAAAATGCCCAAACGTTTGCTATCTACTCTGTTTGGTTCCACAATGATTTGCACATTAAATGCATGAGGTGAAACCTCTTCCTTCTCATCTGACGCTTTTCTTCTTAAAGTTCTCTCACTCATCTTCTACCGCTTATCCGAACTACCTCGGGTCACGGGGAGCCTGTGCCTATCTCGGGTGTCATCGGGCATCAAGGCAGGATACACCCTGGACGGAGTGCCAACCCATCACAGGGCACACACACATACTCTCATTCACTCACACAATCACACACTACGGACAATTTTCCAGAGATGCCAATCAACCTACCATGCATGTCTTTGGACCGGGGGAGGAAACCGGAGTGCCCGGAGGAAACCCCCGAGGCACGGGGAGAACATGCAAACTCCACACACACAAGGTGGAGGCGGGAATCGAACCCCCAACCCTGGAGGTGTGAGGCGAACGTGCTAACCACTAAGACACCGTGCCCCCTTCTTAAAGTTTTAACCATGAATAATAATTCCATTCCTAACTGCTTCAGGTAACTGTTGCTAGAACTAAGAATGGGAGAACAGAGATTCCAGGATTCACACACGATGAAACGTCTCGGTGTGGTTATAATAAACATATATACACTTTAGACACAGCTTGTCTAATCAGATTAATGAACAGGATCGAACTGCTGTATAGGAAAGTATAGATAACCCTAATAGTGAAAAATTGGATCTGATGAAGCTTGAACAACTTGATCAAAGCAGGACATTGACTGTGGACATTGACATACAGTATTTATTCACAGTGACAGATCCCAGCTTAGGAAGTTAGGGTCAGAGTGCAGGGTCAGCCATGATACACTGCCCCTGGAGCACAAAGGGTTAAGGGTCTTGCTCAGTGACCCAACAGTGGCATCTTGGCAGTAATGGTACTTGAACTTTATCCTTCTGATCAACAAACATTAGCTTCCTTGACTGGGTAAAGATCCATGATGCTTGAACATGAACATATGCCCTTTACATGTACAAAGTTTTCTACTGTGCTGCTGCTACATGATTGGCTGATTGGATATTAAGCCGTTTTGGAAGCACTACAATGCTACAAGGCCAAAAGTTCTGCCTCTCTCTGCTTATAATCATACTGTATGTCTGGCAACTTCTTCAGCGCTTCCATCAGTGTCAGTATTTGGTCTGAATCCCACTTAATTTAAATCCCTAAATTAATAAATATGAACATTACCATGATAATCATTATTGAGCTAGAACTTTTCTACCCATACCATTTTCCTGACCAATAAATGTAAGAGCTTTACAATTATGTTCTCCTTCATGTTTCTCATACTTCCTTTTAAACAATGTTTTTTTTTTTTTTTTTCTTTTTAGTTCTCATGTATTTCTGTGGAACCAAACGGCAAATGGCTTCTGATCTGGACTCGGCAAATGGACAAATTGATGTCAAAATTGCTGGTATAAAAGCTCAATTACTTGTAACAGTGTGTCCTGTGACTGTTTTAAGACTAGATAAGTGTATGTAAAATCAATTTTATATATATATATAATAATATATATATACACACACACATACACACACTGTATATATATATAAAAAAAAAAATACACCTTTTAAACCTCCCGGCAAAGGTGAGTCACTAATGAGCTCTATGTCAGCGAGGACACAGCTGTCTGTACTCCACAACCTTCTCCTGCTAAACCCCGACCGCGCACTGACATTTCCCCCACAGAGCTGCTCCACCTCGGCTCAGTAACACAACACCGACGCATCACTTCCTCCTGCAGATCGCCCACAGCGACGAAGCTCCCAATGTCGAGCCCATCACATCTCTGAGCAGTAATGCCACTTTCTGATCTGATCAAATCCATCACACGTCGATGACGCCGGCGCTTATTTGAACCGAACACCGTATAAACAATTACTAAATGATAACCAAGGTACGAACTGATACAGCAATTTTTCCGTACATCAACATACTGTACGCAGATTAATAGCACAGTGACGGTTTCTCAAATCAGAAGATGAAATATACGGAAAAAAGAAAGAGAAAATGTGTCAGTCAGATTGAAGACAAAATATTACATATAGTTTACATAAAGTTTTCGGAACAAAACGTGATGTCGTTGCTTATTCTAAATTCTAACAGGTTACTTAATGACTATGAGACACGTGACTGATGGATGACACTTAATGATTTAATGATATAAAGTGAGAACGATCAATTCATGTAGTATTAAAGTAAACCATAATACGTTACACTGTAAAATCTCACAAGGAAGCTGCGACTGATTTGATCCATAAATACAGTATTACATTTAGGAGATAAAACACAGTAGAATTGCGCAGTGGTCATATAATGAGTCTGTTGAGTTGTGGGTTCGATTGCGAACTCAGAGTATAAACTGATTCGTCATCGTTTATACAGGACATAAGTGTAAGAAAGACACTACAAATATACAATACAGTACAAAGACTGTTAGATTGAGAGAAAAGAAACATACATTTGTAAGAAAAATATCGTATGTGTGCGTAAATGTTATTATCTCTGTTAAAAAATAGGTTGTTATTTAAAAAACATATCGTTATCATCTTTATTAAAAGGAATTTTTTTTTTCCATTTAATAAAGGAGCCTCCAGTTTTACTTACATTTACAGCTTTTACCAAACACCTTTATTCAGAGTGACACATTTATCTCATTTACACAATCAGGCAGTTGAGGGAGAAGAAGCAACTTAGTAAGAGTGGGATATGAAATCAGTCTGAGCTGAATGAACACTTCTTTGATGGAAAATCCACAACTATAGACAGCTGAGAAGCTTAACATGTCATGAATGGATATACTGACCTCAGTCGCGTCAGGCTTGCTCATTACGGATGAATACAAACACATTAAATATGCCTAAAATTCATCTTGAACATTTGTATTATAATAATAATCTTTGTATAATAAACATTTTGCACTATAAAAGTGCTATACATATTTTTTGCACTATAAAAGTGCTATACAAATAAAATTGAATTGAATTAAATATTAAAAACTGTAATGGTGATTTATTGGAAGGTTTTATCTTCAACCACAAGAATTCATTTTATATAAGACTTATACAAGGCAATAAAATAACTCATTTGTTTATACGGATTAAAAATGTTCCATAAGTCGATTTCCATTCGGCCGGTGTAGTGGCACACTGGTGTACTGGTAAAAAGGGTTAATGATGTGTAACATGCACCTGCTATTAAACTCCAGGCATTAAGCAAGCTGCTAGCACTATAAGCCTGACTGTGTTATAATGTGAACAGTTAACATGCCTGAGTGCTAAAACTGAGAAGATAGAGTGCAAAAACACCCCGAAATTTCATTCACCAGGGTTAACAGTAACATTCGTTTCCCTGTGTTTAATGATCCAAGCTGCTAATCAGACGCAGCAGATGAGACACGTGTTAAGCTTGCCAGGATCTGTTTTTAAAACACAGCATTTAAGAGTCAGGCATATTTTTTCTGAAAATAATGGCGCTGAACATTAATGTCACTGTAAATAACCAGTTGCGAGTGAATAGTGTCAGAAAGAAAAATGATCCGCCATCTGAATGCTGTTTGGCAATGTTTGCTCAGCTAGACGACTTGGAGAAAAGCTACACTTAGACATATGGACATGTGTAACCTCCATGCACATGCACACACATTCAAGTTAATTAAGAGATCATTTAACAACTGTCTTTACCCAGACAGTGGTCTTTTTTGCCCTTAGGATCCTCTTGTGGAAACACTGTTCGCACTGAGGATGAAGTAGTTGATAAGAATGATCTGGCCGCATGTCTGATTTCATGTCAGAACTGCAGAAAACAAGCCTTTAAACCTTACCAAACTCCCAGTCCACTAGTCCACTACTGATGAAAAACCATTCCCACCACATGATGCTACCACAACCATGCTTCTCAGGGTAAGAGGCAGTGGTGGTTTTCCAGCCAAAAACATAGTTCTTTAGCCCAAAGTTTAATTTAGTCCACACAGCATTTTCTGTGGTCTCTACATGTATTTTTTTTATGTATCTGGCCTATGTATTTCCTATAAAAAGTTTTTTCTATTTGAACACCAGATTTACAGCTTCTTTAGTTTCTCTTTGCCTATTTGGGTTTCTCTGACTAGTCCCCTATTTACACAGGCTCTGACCTTTTGTATACATTTGTCCTCTTTTTTCCTCATATAAACTGTTCAGAAGACAGTAACAAGACATGATGCTACCACCCCCATGCTTCTCAGGGTGATGGTGGGTTTCCGACAAATCTAGTGCTTTATGCTAAGGGTAGTGGTGGCTCAAGCAGTTCAGGCTCTTGGTTGTCGATCAGAGGATCAAGGTTCAAGCCCCAGCACTGCCAAGTTGCCACTGTTGGGTCCTTATGCAAGGCCCTTAACCCTTTCTGCTCTAGGTGTGCTGTAGACTGAAAAATAGCTTCTTTCCCGTGGCTGTTTCTGCACTGAACAGCTGATATGGTGTTAATAATAATATATATATATCGATCGTCGCTGTCGGGTGTAATCCTCGTGTCTCCAAAACAATTACTTTTCAGGAAATTAAAAAAACGCCGTACCTTATCTGCAGTGCACAGGGTTTAGTCCGCGTTGAAATTCCTGTCCTCAGACGAGCACCAGAACTAGCGGGGGTCAAGATTTTTTTTTCTTTGAGCCCAGTGTTTTGAAGACATTTACCTCAGAAGACGTGTTGATTCGTTGCGACTCTTCTTGAGGAGAAATATGCCGCGAAGCTCTCCCGCGGAGAGAGGAAGAGGTGGACAGTTGAAGTGACCAATGGAGTTATGAGATTTGCACTCAAGCTATTTTCAAGACTTTAGATTGGTTAATAACTTGTAAAAATAACAGACCCACGTGAGGACTGACCAATAGCATCGATATGTGAAAAAATATGAAATTGACCAAATTTGGACATACGAGGTTTCCGCCCGACAGCGACGATATAGATGTATATATTCATAATGACATTCCTTTTATACAGCTATATCTGTTATACCACTTCATACTGTATCATACTTATATAAAAACCACACTATATATACCTTTATTCAGTTATATGTACATATTACTACACCTTCTGTATAACCTCATACCCTTATTTATTACACTGCCACTTATAAATAAGCTTCTATGTACTTCTGGTTAGATGCTAACTGCATTTCATTGGCTCTGTACATGAACCTTGCACAATGACAATAAAGTTGAATCTAATCTAAATCTAATCTAATCATTGCTGACCCTGACTCCAACTTAGAAAGTTGTAATTTGCAAAGGAAGAAATTCACTCTGCTGTAATGTACATTTGACAAAATAATTTAATAACTATTCTAAAATATTTAGACCGCATTTGCTAGATCTCTATACAGGTCTCTCCCCCTAACAGACACATTGTTCATAATAGAAATGTGGCCTGTAATAAAAATGTGTTCAAGTAATATGTGTTTATTTCTTTTTCCTGTTTAACACCAAAATTCAATTCATATACGTATACAGCTTGCAAAAATATTAAAGCTACAGCTTCTGTCCTTGTTTGGTAATAAAACTCCATAACAAACTGACAATGTTTGAGTGCTGTAAGGATTTATTTTCCTTTTCTACTGCCATGAGAAATGATCTCATAATTAAGACATTGTTCATGGCACGTGGATCATGTGGGTTGTTGATTCGGGTAAGGCTTGTAAGGACACAATAGGGTTTGTTATGCGAACTTTGGTAGCCTGAGTAATCCTATAAACCGAGCAAGATATAAACAACGACATGAATTCCAGGCCCTTTCAATAGAGGAAAGAGAACACCAAATTCAAGCCATGCAGTTATGAGCCTCGGATTTAGACAGTTGCAAAAGCTATAAACGAAAGCATTTTTGGAAAGCAGACTCGGAGGCAAATCATCCCCCTTCTTCTCCCAAATAGTAGGAGTAGCAGCAGTAGGTAGGTAGTAGTAGTAACAGTAATATTAACAGTTGTAGAATTATTAGTAGCGGTAGTAGCAGAAGTAGTAGAATATGTAGGTACAGTAGTAGTAATAATATGACCAGCTGTACAAGTAATAGCAACAGTAATAATAGTAGTTGAAGCAGTACTAAATGTGTAAGAGTAGTAGTACTACTAGTAGTAGTAGTAACAGTAAATAGTAGTAGAAGTAGTAGTATTAATAGTAGTAGTGAATTTGTTAATAGTAGTGGCAGTAAGTGTAATAGTAAATAGTAGTTGTTTTAGTAGTAGCAGTAGTTGTAGTAGTAGTAGTATTAACAGTAAATAGTAGTAGTGTTAGTAGTAGTAGTTGTATTAATAGTAGCAGTAGTTGTAGTTGCAGAATTGTAATAGTAGTAGTATTAATAGTAGTAGTGAACTTGTTAGTAGTAGTAGCAGTAGGTGTAATTGTAAATAGTAGTTGTTTTAGTAGTAGCAGTAGTTGTAGTAGTAATTGTAGTAGTAGCAGTAGTACTGTAGTAGTAGCAGTTGCAGTAGTAAATGTGTTAATAGTAGTAGCAGTAGTAGTAACAGTAAATAGTAGTAGTGTTGGTAGTAGTAGTAATTGTAGTAGTAGTAGTAGTAGTGTTGGTAGTGGAAGTAGTAATTGTAGTACTAGTAGCAGCAGTTAGTTAGTTAGTTGTAGTAACGGTAGTAGTAGTAACAGAATTGTTATTATTAGTAGTAATTGTAGTAGTAGCAGTGTTAGTAGTAGTAATAGAATTGTTAATAGTAGTAGTAGGAGTACCAGTAATAGCAGTATGCCCACTGTTTGACAGGGAAAATAAAAAAAAAAGAGAGATCTTTTCCAAGAAATACTTTGAGCAGCTGAAGATCTTCTGCATGATATGAAAGTGCTCCAGGCAAAAATGGCCAATCTCTGGGGAAGCTAAACCAGCAATCCTCTAGGTAATGAACCTCATTCCAAGAGAAAGTAAGTGAGACAGAAAAGAAAAAGCCAAAAGAGGCGAATCACGATTTAACAAAAAGTGACAGGCATCCCTGGGTCAAAACATAAGAGCATAATAAGCAAGAAGATAATAATGTTAATTAAATGGCAAATATTACTGATTTTTGTGTGTTTAACTAGCATGCAAGCCTACACAATATTGCTAAACTGCTAATTAAAAGCAAGTGGCTGATTCATTTTAAATCAAGGTGGCTCATGTTTATGCTAGGATACCAGCAAGTGTATAAACATAAGAAAGAAGCATGGATGTGAGTAAAGTAGAGAGTGAGAGAGTGAAAAAAGGTCAGCCTGACTCACATTGCAACATGAAGGCTCTGGTGATTTTGTCGTCTCTCCCTAGAGCTCTATTGTGTGTGCTCTATGCAGGGACTTGTATTTACAGAGATCAAAAGGTCACCATGGCTCTGAGATAAAAATCTTTATTGTACCCCTGCTTTAATGGCAGGTGGATAAACACAAATGCTAATACAAAAGGTAGCAAAGAAAATGAGAAATGTGTGAGGACTAAACCTTGATAGGGGGTGTGCTGTTATAGAAAAATAACAAGGTGCCATTGCATCTAGTTTTTTTTTTGTGACTGTAGGTTAAAATGTGAAAGAAGGTTAGCTACAAATAATGCTAATATTGCTAAGTGTGCCCAGGATATCACTCAAATCATTGTGTTTGACTAAGATAATGAATAGTATCACTAAGTGCGCTTTAGCTTATAATCATGGAAAAAAAGAATACTCATGTTAGAATTTGTGTTTGGGCTAGTTAGCTAACATTGTGACTATAACAATTAATGAAGTTTTCGAGTGTTAACAAAGAGTATGTATATAGTTATGTGTGCTTTGATTAATAAACACTGAAGTTAGTTAACATTGTGCAGCTAAAACAATGAATGGAATTTAACAAAATAATGCTAATATTGCTAAGTGTGTTAAGGATATCACTCACTATAGATCTTACCTTTGTGATTAAAACAATAAATAGTTTAGAGTCTAGTTTGATAATAATAATAATAATAATAATAATAATAATAATAATAATAATAATAATAATAATAATAATACACACTGGAGTTGGCTAATTAAGGTTATGAATATCACTCACTGAAGATTATGAGTATGTGGCTAGACAGGGAATGGAGGCTAGCTTTAAAATAATGAACGCTAATACAATAATGTTTGCTTTGTCTAGCTTAAAACATGCAAATATTGTGTGTAAAGGATAACAAACAAACCTATGTGACTAAGTCAATGAAATATAGCGTTCAGCGTCAGTTCAGGCAGGCCACATAGTCAAGCTCGGCTATGAGCTGATGTCAATTTTCTAACCCTGCCAATCAGCTGATCTGATTCCTAAGCGCTATTGGTCCCTTTCAAACAGGGCGCCCTATTTAAATGCTTTTTTCCGTCTGTCTGCTTGGCTGTTTCCTCTGTATTGCTGCAGCCCACCTCCTCCCCTAGCTCCTCCTTGAAACTTTGTGTTTAACTTAATCAGTGTCATTCTTTTGTCACTGACGCAGGCTCTGTTCTAAATGGGGGATTTTGTCTTGCTGCTTTCCCAGTTAAATGGGAAATGGGGAGTCCCCCCACGAAGCTGCTGCTGTTCCCTGACTAGCTTTCATGGAGCTCATGAAAAGGATGGGGATATCAGAACAGAGCCATACCGCCAAATATAAATTTATAAGCTTGCAAATCAAAAATTTAAATACGTCAAAGAATTGTCTTTATTTTGACTCAAGTGGTCCTGACTGAATTATAGTTAGGTATAAAAAAGGAAGCTAAAACCACATTGTGTGCTTTTGCTAATAAATACTGACAATCAGTGAGACTTTCAGTGGTGCTAATATTGCTTAATTTGCTAAGCATAATTTTCGAAAAACATGACTAACATTCCTTATCTAACTAAGACAATGAATGAAGGGAAGTTTTAAAACAAAGAATGCTAATATGGACATGTGCGCTTTGGATAATAATCAAGGATCCAAAGTTCAAATTGTTAGCTAATATTGTCTGTTTAACTAAAACGATGAATAGAGGCTAATTTAAAAAATAACAATAATGTCACTAAGAGTGCTTCAGCTAATAAACAACGGGTTTGGCTAACATTGCCTATGTGTCTAAAACAAAGAATGAATGTTAGCAAAAAAAGTATTCTAATATTGCAATGTTTTTTTTTTATGGATAGCACTCAATGGAGATCATGAGTATGTGACTATGACTAATGATAAAGAAAGGAGGCTTTAAAATAACGAGCGATGTTGTTAATAAATACTGGGTTTGAATATTAGCAGCTGTGTGACTAAGACAAGCAAAGAAGTTTAGCTGCAGTTTGCTCTACTTAAGATTATTGCTTACACTGATTATCTGACTTTTTAAAAAAATACAGTATGGTTGTGTGCGCTTTAGCTAATAAGCCCAGAATTGGCTAACATTGGATAGCCTGTGTGAACGAGAGGAGGAATGAAAGAGATTTTTTATTTATTTATTTTTTATTTTATTTTATTTATTTATTTATCATATACAGTAAACAACGCAGTAAACAATGTTTAAGCAAAATAATCGATGCTAATACTACAATGTGTGTTTTGCCTGAGGCGAGGAATAAAAGTTAGCTTAAAACAATGCTAATAATTCTAAATGTGTTAAGGATAATGCACAAACCTATGTGTCTAAGACAATAAGTGGAGTTTAGCTTAAAAATAGTGCGAATATTTAACATTAACAGTGTTTTGGCTAACAATCACTGGAGTTCGTTAAAATACAGCCCTTGTGACTGAGACAAGGAATCAAAGCTAAGTTTGGTGAGACTGCGTAACTAGAATATTAAGTCAAAGTTAGTATTCAAGGTAAAATAAAGGTGGCGAAAATCATTTAAAAGAAGGGAATGGAACTAGCACTAAAAGCTGCTAAAACCTGTTGATGAGATAGAGGAATCAATCATCTGGATGGATTTTGTGGTGATGTTGCATTTAATCTGTCTGTTTCCTTTACAAAAGGAGCTGCTCAGGCAAAAGAGCCTCATATCACATGATTTCTCCGGAGGCGCTCAGGTTTACTTTAACACAATTCTATCCGGCTGAGTGGCAAAGGCGCAAGCACGAACGCCTCATTACGGTCTAGTTACAACGTTAATGACAAGCGCTCCTGGGAAGTCTGGAGTGTGTGAAGGTATGTCATGAATAAGAAACTGTCAAGCGTGGATAAATCCATCAGTGTGGAGATGAAGGTAAAGTTAGTGATAAAAATAAATGACAACTTAAAGGAAATACGCTGACAGTCTTAGGGGAAAGTGTTAGTGAATTGAACCATAATGTTCAGCTTTATTCTATGATCAAACTGTTTACTCTATTTCTCTTGAAAATGTAAATGTTCTCAGATAGTCAGAGGTGATGTCACTCCAATAACATGCAAGCAGAAGCATTATCTAAGCTGAAAGGGTTTCTTTTCACTGGGGTCAGCACCGACATCAACAACATCTTCCAGACCCGTCACGCGGTGCACCGATGAGGCTAATGGACCGATAACAGAATCAACGAGGCATAGAGACCTTCAATTAGGAAACATGGTAGAGAGAGAGAGAGAGAGAGAGAGAGAGAGAGAGAGAGAGAGAGAGAGAGAGAGAGCGAGCAAGAGACCTTGATGGACAAGAACCAGTATAATTTAGTCACACTCCTGCTATGTTGTAACCTTGGTACACAAATACATTTCACACACACACACACACACACACACACACACACACACACACACACAGACACACACAGACACACACAGACACACACAGACACACACAGACACACACACACACACACACACACGCCCAAGGAGCAAATCTACCCATAATGGAGAAACAGCCATGCTACTGTACTGTATATGTCTTACAGTAAAAAACTTTGAACCTAAACATCATTCCACTGTAACTGAGGTGCGTGTTTTTTTGTTATTTAAGAAATAAAATCAATCCTTTCCTCCTAAAATTCATACACTAGTGCTATAGAGTATAGTGCATAGTGTAAGTGTAGTGTGTAGTATGCCATTTGAGAAGCTGCTATATTACAGACTTTCCCTCACCAGCCTCTTTCTGTTCTTTCCTATCTGTAGATTGTCTTGTAACAAAAAATGTAAACTCATCTCTACTGTATATACTGTAGTACAAACCACCGAAACTTAAGTTCATTTAAAAAATGGCACAAAGCAGAAAACTTTATTGAATCAAGTGCACACAAAACTAGTCTGAGCTGCTGTTGTGGAAAACAAATCAACAGCTTTTGACCAATCAGAATTGAAAAATGTGCAATTGGAAAAAAAAAATTAACCTCATTCAGTTTAAAGCACATTTAAAAGTCTCTCCCTGTTAAAGGTAAACATCGCTTGGCTAGTTGAGACTCGGTATGATAACACAGCTGTCTCTGACTGCTTTAAAAGTCTCACTGGGTTACAAGGAAATACATTGTGTGTTTTTTGTGTTTTTTTTAACACCTTTGGCCTGTTCATTTTCTCCACAATGTTCTTTCCAAAGGTTGCATCACTTAACAGATTCTTTTATTGAGCTGCTTTTACAGCTGGTGGTGAACAAGCTGGAGATATAAGCCTGGAGGAAGATAGTACATGGTGTTGTGAAGTCACTGCTCTTATAGCGACTGTCATCGTTGCGAGTTGTCCTGATATTTCAACCGTGTCTAAATATGTTGAAGGTAATCCTAGGTACCAGTTTTTTGGGGGGGAATATTTGAGTTTTATTAGAAAGTAAAGTTTTTAAAAGAAGAAGCCTATGTTTGTCACAAATACATATAGACTGAGGGTTATCAGTAGCAGCTTGTTGGTGAGGCTTGAACGTCACTTATTCAACCCAAAAAAAAAAACTAAGTGTGGAATGTTGAACACTTCATAGCTTCGTTGCTCACAGCTTTGCTTCAGTAGAGAAAAGGGGTTTGGGTGGCACTAAAAAATTCAAGATGGCTGAAAATTAACTCAAGTTTTGTTGTCTTTTTTCATTGGGAATTCTACGCATCAGTTTCTTTGCGAAATATTGAGTTCAGCTAGCAAGGGTAAGATTTCCTTTTAGAAGAAGAAGCCTTTATTTGTCATATATACATTCAGACAACACATTCTTCTTCACATATCACAGCTTGTTAGGAAGCAGAGTTCAAGGCACAGGGTTAGTCATGATACAGCACCCCTGGAAAAAAAAGGGGTTAAGGGCTTTGCTCAAGGGTCCAACAGTGGCAGCTTGGTGATGACGGTGCTTAGACCTCAGTAACCAAGACCCTTAACCTATAAGTCACTACTGTGCCATTTACCTACTTTTATAAAGGTGTCGTATGTCATTATGGACTTCTGACTCTGTTTCTAAAATTGGGTATCTTGAGGTAGTCTAGATATCAATATGTTTTTCCTTCATTCTGCCATGATCTGATTATAAACCCGATTCTCAATGCACCTCCACCACTGTTAATGTTTAAGGCAGAAAGAAAAATGCTGTACACTGCCTCTAGCAAATGCAACGCTGAACAAAAGCGTAGGTTTTCGCCGCTGGTGCACAGGCAGAAACGCTTAGCGCATTTGACCTGGTAATTCGCTTCGGCCTTTCCGAACGATGTGGAAACTTTGCCGCTTGCTTGAGGGTTTCTTTGTTGAGCAGGCAGGGAAAGGAACTTCAGCTCAAAATGGAAGTAAATTGCAAGTAAGTTTGTTCATTGGCAGGCTTCTTGTCCTCTTCTTTATGTCTTTTTAACAGAAACAACTTCAAAATGTACCCAACAAGATCACGGGTTCCTCCAAATCTTCAAATATGCTTGCTAGCTCGGCTAGTTTCTAATTCTTAGCATGTTCTAAGAATCAATATTTTCTCTGCCTTCTTTTCAAATTTAATCCCCTGAAAAAAAGCCATTGCTGATAGTCACGCTGTGACTTTAGCACAGCGTAGCTTACAGTAGAACAGCTTCCCAACAGGAAGAGCAGGAAGACAACGTGTGAACTGTTAGCAGCGTAAAACAGCTAATGAGGCTTCTAACAGGGGAGTGAGGTGAGAATGTACGCTGTCATCTGCAGCTAGTGAGAACGAGGTACTCATAACATCGCTCGCTTTGTTTTCTGGATCAGTGCAGGGATATCTGTTGTGCCATCAAAACACTGCAACTCATCAGCTTAATTTGGACAATGCTGAAGATATGAAATAGGCACATACTGTATCGATAACCCAGACATGTGAATGTGATTGTGCTGTATCATGGGATGGCTACCTATCCAGCATGGACACCTGGAATAGGCTTCAGGTTCCCCTTAACCAGTTGTAGGATAACTGGTAGAGAAAATGGATGACATTTGTTATCTACTGGGAAGTAATAAGAATTTATCCCAGCAAATGGATGAAAGAGGGGTTAAGATGCCAAGTAAAAACAATTAAGATGCCAAGGCTTCATTTAAGAGGTGTCTTTGCTTTATTATACTGTCATAATGAAAATTCTGCCTCCTCATACCACAGCAAATAAAGAGTTGGTTACATGGCCTTCACGCCAAGAACTGTCATGAGTCATAGTCCAGTCTGTAAGCTTTCGAGCCGTTTGAGCAAATGGAAATGAATGGAATGTCTCACCTCCTGGTCAAGTTTTTGGGCTATGTGGAGCAGAGTTGAGTGTTTGAAACATGCTTACTCAAATGTGAACTTTTTTGTGAGCATTAACTTTTAACACATAAGAGTAAAACATATGGCAATACAAGAATACGCAACCTATAGGTTGTGCTGGATCAAGTGCTATTCTGTGGTAGATTATGGTGATGTAATGGTATAAGATGGTTGACTATTCATTTAGTAATCATACTAACAATATTCTACACTCTTTTTGATTTCATTCATAAGTCATTGTATTAAGACATTACTTTTGTTGTTGCTCTTTTGGCTGCTCCCTGTTTGGGCTTACCGTCGTGGATCACATCGTCCATATATTACATTTGACACAGGTTTTACCCTGGATGCCCTTGCTGATGCAACCCTCACATTTTATCCAGGCTTGGGACCAGCACTGAGAGTTAAATCTTCAATGGCTAAGTTAACTCCTGCCTGGGACTCGAACCTGGCCCCTGTCGCTGGACTACCTGAATGCTATTCTCAGTCAGTATAAACAAATAAATTAGTTTTTCTTTGCATGTCTGACACAACAAAAAAGGACAAGTTCAATCAAGTCAGTAGTCTATAGACTCTACTAAAAAAAAAAACACCTTTTATACACCTTTACTTAAAGCGCTCTCCGAGGTGCGAGTTATGTACACCTGAATATATCTATTCCCCAAAATATAATATCTTTTTCCCCAAAACCTTTAGATTTATGTTGATGACTGAGTACAATTATCATAGACCTAAAGAGCACACTCATGACTTAAAGTCACAGTTTTATGTAAATGCACTATGCAGGGTATATTTCTCTAGTTCTGGTCTTACATAATGCCCTCTGTAGGCAAATCTCTAGCTATTTGGTTATTTTATAGCTTATTTCCTTAGGTGACTAGGAATACCAATGGAGTCATTAAACATAGACTCTTCAATTGAACATTGCAGAATTGCACCACAGGAACCTATTCGGTTAGAGCACATGACTAGCATCCTGATGGTTCAGCAGGACGTTACTGAAAGGCAAACATTTCTATTGACATAGATGGTTAAGAGCAATGTTTGGTCATGATATGATGTGTAACATATGTCATCATTTTACATCCAGATACCATAAATTACCTTAAATTAAGCAAACAAGCTAGTATGAGTAAACAAGCTAGTACGAGTAAACATCATCAAATAATCCCACAGCAATAATAACCTGTGGAACAGCCATACACACACTACACACACACTCTATCCTATCTCTGGTCTTATAATAAATGATCGTAATCAGCCTTTATTACAAAATGAGTACGAACTCAGGGATAAGCAGAGGTCTCATATCACCCCTGAGAGGACAATGTTGTTATTTTGGATATTAGAATATTGTGTATTTAGCATATTGTGTGTTTATTAGAATTAGAATTAGCACTGGACTGATAGGAAACAGTGACCGCAGTAGTGTCGATGCTTTCTGCAGCTCCATAGTGTGTCTGGTTCGATCCTAAGCTTGGATTGCAATCTAGTTCTAATATTTTTATCATTTTGTTTCTATGGCAACAACTTACAGAGGGACAGCCGCATATTTTGAAAAAATGCTGCTAATAATAATTTTGGAAGAACTCTGTTATGTTCTTCAAGTCATTCCTGAACATGTGAGAGAAGACACTGCCATTAGGTAATACCATTAACATGAAGGGATGTACTGGGTTTGCAGCACTGATTGAATGAATGCCAGGACCCAAGATTTCCCAGCAGAACATTGTCCACAGCACCACACTGCCTTTTTCCCCATTGCATCCTGATGCCTTTTCTTCCACAGGTTAGAGACACACACAAGCACAACAATGCACACGATGTAGAAGATAACGTGATCAGACCAGACCACCTTCTTCCATTGCTCCATGGTCCGGTTCTGATACTCAGGTGCACATTGTAGGTGCTTTCAGTGGTGGACTGCGTTCAGCATGGGCATTTTGACCATTCTGTGGCTACTCTGCCTCCTACACAACAATCTGTAACACACTGTGTGTTCTGACACCTTTCTATCACAGCCAGCTTGAACTTTTTCAGCAATTTGTGTGACAGTAGGCGCTTTGTAGGATCAGACCAGACGGGATTGCCTTCACTCCCAATACACATCAGTGAAGCCTGGATGTCCACAACCCTGTATGTGGTTCACTGGATTTACAAAGGGTTATACCCCATAAGACCTGATGTTCTGGTCTTGACCCAGTTGTCTCACCATCAACATTTTGGCCCTTGTCAAAGTTGCTCAATTACGCTTGCCTGTTTTTCATGCGTCCAACACATTGATGAATACTGACTGTTCATTTGCTATCTAATATAACTTATAATCATTACAAATGGCACTTGGAAACAAAAACAACAACAAACTGAAAACAGTGGCTCGGCAAAAACTAGACACAAGACCACAGGTTTATATAGGAAGGGTAATTGGGAAGACATAAGGGACAGTTGTGCAGAGGCAGGGAACAGATTAAGGATAGGGCGGGGCAAAAACACGTGATACACAAAACAACAACGCATGGAATGACGCATGGAACAGATAAACAAAAACCTGCCAGAGTGTCCCCCTAGTGTCCCGGCAGGGAATAGTCCCAGCCATTCCTGACAATATAATTAGCTTTGACAACAATTTAAAGGTTTCTTTGAGAAAGTAAGTGTAAGTACATATTATCGCTCGCTGAGTGTAGAACTCGTTTGTAAATCACAAGCATGTTTCCTAATGAGCTTTTTAGGTGTTTTATCAATGTGACCTCCACAGATGCTGATTAGTGGAACTCATCAAGTTGTTTAACTTATTGTGCTTTTGGACATCTGTCATATTATTCTGACACATTCTACATATCGTACATACTATGTTTCGTTTATTTATTAATGTAAACATCATGCTGTGGCTGACAACTCTGCGATCTGGGAATTTTAACTAACTAATGCAAAAAAATAAATAAATAAAATTCCCACAGTTATCATCACTAACTACAAAAACTCTCGGCTACCGTCTCACTCGTGTTCTCTCCCGCTCTTATGTTCCCCAGACATACATAATGCTATCACAACTGCTCCGCAATGAAGCAACAAAGTCAAGACAAAGTTTCCACGTTGCAAACTGAGCTTGATTTATGAGACATTATCGATTGGCTATCTTTAAAATTGCCAAGCAAATTCGATTCCTGCTCTGAAACACAAAGAACCTCATTACATCATCTAGAGAAAGCAAGACATTTTACTATTGACAGCTCAATCTCACATAAATATCTTTCAAGCAGGAGGATTATTGAGTGTTTTTTTTTTTCCTTTAAATTTTGACTTGCTTATTATGTCCAAGTCCTGTGTTTAAGTCCATAAAAGCATAACATTTCTTAGCCTGCCTTTTGCATGATCTGTAAGGTTTAACTAATATTTCTGAGGTAATTTATTTGTAAATTCAACATTCAGACAGATATACTTTACATATTCTTTATTGAAAAGATTTGCAGAGTTTTATTTTTTCCAAGCAAGACAATCTTTTCAATGGTTATCTAAAGTTAGCTACAGTAAATATGCTAAATTTGCGACTGTAGTCAATGTAGTGTTTAAAAACAACAGGATGTTATTTATCTGAACATAACTAATACTTGACAATTTTAACTAACTAATATACTAATATTTGACAACACCTAGCTTATTTCTCATATATAATCTAGTAATATGGTATATACGGATTACAATTTTTGCAACGCAAAACCAATTACATGTAAATTTCAGTCATTTATAGGACGTATAAATGGATTAGAGGGATTTTTCTTCCATGAATGGATGACTCTGTGCTGTGAGCACAAACTGCACAGTCATGCGAATGCGAATATTCCCAGCAATGCTTAATAAATAAATACACATTCCTGGTAGTTTTTTTTTTTTTTTTTAAGTAGGCAGGTGCCGCAACCTGCACGCACAACACAATCAATATTGCAAATCATCATCACCCTTGTGGGAGGAGGTCACCTAGGTAGGCAGTTGTGTATGTGCTTCTCAGAGAAATTGAAACGGCTGCATAAAAAACCCAGTCAGGTTGCCTTTGTTTGGTCATAATTCTACAATTAATTCTACTGTCATATTATAGAAAATATACCACACATACTGCTGAGACTGAGATGTAATATTATATGAAGATATCTATAAATATACCACAATGTTGTTGAATGCTCAAAATAGCAAATCCCAGGTTTATATTAATGCACTCGTTCTACATCAGAGTTGACACAGGGCTTTTTGTCTAAAAGTGTTGATATTGTTGAAAATTGTGTAGACTTGTTTATTTCATTTTGGGTTTTTTTTTTTGAAAGAGAACAGTCAGAGGTAAAGCTGGACAACAAAGGGTCTCCTGAGTCATGCGACAGTACTGTAATTATTCGTTCTGATCTAGTCTTAGGGTCACGAAAACAATTCCACATGATGTCACAGATGTCTGCGGATGAGAGCCAAAGAACCATATAGAAAGGTAGACTCTTTCTCACCTGTCAATCATAGCAACACTAGCCAATCGTTGGTGTCTATTGTATGATCTTGTGTATGTGGAAGAGGGCAGATATCTGAGGGTGTTGTGCAAGCCACAAAAGTTGATAGACAATGATGTTCATTTGTTTTAGCTTTACTGACCGTTTTTATGAGCTCAAGCAGTTGTAATAACAAGACGAAGGTCCAGTCTACTGTCTACTGGGCGGCGCGTCAACATAACAGGAAAATGTCTTAGAAATGTTCATGCATTGCCAGAGAAACAGTGAGCTCACCTACCAGTGGCTATAAGGGCTAATATAAAGTGATTAATGACTGGGCTGAACCAGTTGAACTCTAATTCAAACACAAAGGACCAAACCCAAGGGGTTATAAATCAGCGTTTCAGACAGCATGGTGCCCTGGGCAACAAATGCTAATAAAAGAAGAGAAAGTTTGGACACTAAGCATCTGAAAGTGTGTGTGCGTGTGTGTGTGCGCGTGTGTGTGTGTGTGTGTTAGCAGATCAAGGGTTAAACTGTACAGTTGCTAAATATAAAACATCAAGTATGTAGTTCCTCGGGTTACACCTGACAGGAGTAAGGATACTGAGCGCTACTGAGCACTGGGGAACACCACATACACACATAGTCTGGGTTGAGTTTCCTATTAGGAGAAAGAGGGGGTGGAGGATGCTATATCAAGCATTACATCATTTTAAGAGACAGACAGAGAGAGAGAGAGAGAGAGAGAGAGACCAAGACTCTAAGGCTCCAACCCTGTGGTCAGTTCCATTGTTTTCACGGCTACATTAACATCTTGTAAAATATTTATGGCCTGTTAGCTGCTGACTTATAATTCTTTCTGCTGTTGTATTTTGCTTTACTGTAGTGTTAAAATGAAGTAAAAAAAAAAAAAAAACATGAAAGAGACAGACAGAAAAAGAAAGACTTATTTGAATCTGCTGTTGAAGCCTGTTGTAAGGCTTGATCTACTAATATATCAATTCATTAGTCAGTTGCTAAACAAACCAAACAAAAATTCATAAGGGTTTCATATTTAGGGCAAAATAGCCACAGACACACACACACACACACCCAGCCGCACACACAGACACACACACACCCAGCCACACACACACACACACACACAGACTTTGTGCGTCATTGAAAGGAATCTCTGTAACACCACCTCTAACCTGTGGTATATGCACACTCATGAAATACAACTTTGTGCACCTAAGTCTACAGAATCAGTCTTTGCCCCTGTGCTGAGTATTTTGAGCACAAGTCTGAATGCCTAAATATGTATGCAGTCTAAATATTTAGTCATGACATGTGTAAGACTTCTGGTTTACCTACATAATAAGGTATCTGATAAAATGGCAATCCAGTGTATTTACACTGTATATATGCGTTAAAGTGTATAATACAGTATACAACATATAGACAGAACAGTTACACAATCAAAACAGAAGGAAAGACGGTGATAGACAAAAGCAGACGAATGTATACAGAGTGTGATACGGTCCCGTCAAATCGGACTCCACACATATGTGCCATAAATCAGCGGCATAAATTAACGAGGAAATATCAAGCTTGTTCACACACTTTATCAATGACACCTCGATACAAACAATTACAAGTTGTTTGGAGCTGGAGTGTGGAATACGGAATGTGACACTACCGTCTGAATTTATAATTTATTTATAATTTATTATGCAGAATTTGAACGGGTTCACTTTATATCATGGCTTCAATTTGGATACAGTTTTTGAAAACTATCGAAAATTTTAGCATAAGGAAGCAAACAGTGGCGAACGGATCAGTGTTCTTGTGCCTTAAGTATTCCAAAAACGTAGAGTTTTGTCAACTGAATTATACATTTAAAGAGCTGAACGGAAATAGATCCCACCAAACATTGTCAACTCCTGATTATTACAAACCCAAATTTGTCTAATTAAATAATTGCTTAGTATTTTCTATACCTTAATATAAAATCAGATTTGATCTTGAACCTGGTTGTAATACAAAGTACTTTGAATTTATTATTTTGAATTATTTTGAATTTATTTACTTAATTATTATAAAATGAAATCTGAAATTTCTCAAATTTATAAATATTAAATATTAAATATAAAATATTAAATATAAAATTTAACTGAAATGCTCAACACCTGATTATTATAAAATGGCATGAAATACAATTTCAATCATATAATTCAGCTACTTGTAAGTTCTTGCTTACAAAAAAAAAACAATAAATAGAAATAAAAGGATTAAATCAGAAATAAAAACTCTGATTACTAAATAATAAATTTTAAATATCTGTCCAAACCTAGAAGGCATAACATAAAATATATACGTGTTGCATGATTTAAAACTAAAGTATTATATTAAATATCCATAAAATACAAAATGGAGGTGGGTGTGGCCTAATATTCTAATGAGTTAGCTAATTGGTGTTCGTCTGTCTAAGACTCTCAGCCTTCAGCAGCATTCAAGCAGAACTAAACACAGGTTCGGCACAGATAACTTTTTTTTTCTTCTTTCCAACATTCTAACATTCATCCTTCATGCAGAGCAACAATACATGTAGTCACTGCAAAGTTGCCAATTAGTAACACTTTGTACTGCATATCATGTACACAAGAGATGACGTGAATAGAAAACTATCTTTAATTTAAGTCCCCAGTGTGTGGAAGTTTGAAACCCCACATAATGAACGTCGTGATTTGACAGCAGCTGTTACATCACCCGCTTGTTTCACCTCCTACTTTAAAAATGTTAGAAGTGCTTCACTTGCACAGCTGACAAAGGACTTTTATACAAAATGTCCTGATTATTTGGAAACTTTGTGTACTTCGTTTAAACATCATACACTTCGGTTACTTCCTGCATACATTATATAGCTCATTTAACACACTATACACTGTACAACATCTCCTGTGTTAATCAATCAGACACGGTTGATGAAGGGGATTGGTGCATTTCAGTACGGGCATGTACTCACGTCTGTATCGGGTCCTTTGTCCGCTCCGGGGCAGGAGAACGTGACGAACTCATGGCAACGCTTATGGACCACAAAACAGCACACTAAAAAGAGAGAGAGAGAGAGAGAGAGAGAGAGAGAGAGAGAGAGAGAGAGAGAGAGAGAGAGTTCAGTTAAGTCACAATTCACATCACATTTTCTGATAATGAATATTAATTATTCCCTCTAGCCCTTGGTTGATGGTTTGTGCTCATCAGCTTTCTTGTTATCCAAAGGCACAAAACTTTACACAAGATGCTCATCCTTAGAGCAGTCTATGATCCAGAGACTACACCAGAATTTGTTTAATAGTTCTAACCAAAACAATTCTCTGAACTTAAAAATTTGTCTTCAGTGACTAAAGGAAATCCACCCTTACTTCCATCCATTGTCTGTACCGGTCATGTGGAACTCAGGGCTCAGATTTAAAATTGGCCCCAACTGAGATTCCTTCATTCCTTAAATATGTTTATGACTCAATAAAAATATGTCTAGTATAAAGAATAACTATATAATTATAATAGAACATAAATAACAAAATGAACACAATACTCTCTCTCTCACACACACACACACCCACACACACACCCACACACACACACTATTACTTTGTATACCAGTCATGGGAACCTGGAATCTATCCCAGGAGACTCTGGGCACAAGGTGGGGGACACCCAGGATGGGATGCCAACACAATCGTACAAACCCCTTCACACACTACAGACAATTTAGAGATGCTATTCAGCAGCACAGGAAGAACTTGCCAATTTCACACACAGGGCAGATGCAGGAATCACACCCCCCAAACATGTCAACCACTAAGCCATCATGCCCCTGATAGAGAAAAAAAAATTCACCCAACACTGGATGTCCTACTAATCTTGATTATTTGAATGTTATTGGTCATCATATGTTTTCTTTTCTTTACATAGCCAGCAGTCCCACAGAGACCAACATGTAACCTCCAAGCATAATTTTAATCTTTAAACTAGAAGATTACTATACCAGATATTACATAAAGTGTAATAATTGTATGTACCAGATATTACATAAAGTGTTCCCACCTTTAACTGCTCCACATTGCACCATAAAAGTGCATGGGATATTTCTGAATGATTTTTTTTCCCTTATCCATTATACAGTACAAATATTATTATACAGTTTAGTCTATAACAGTAGCTGTTTACAACCAGAGGACCTGAGGGAAACCCAGGTGGACATGATAGTACACGCAAATACACAGATTTAAACTGGGCACAATCTTACTGTGAGACTCCTTCATGCCTTAAACATGTTTATGACCCTATAAACATTTTGCTAGTATAAAGAATCACTATATAATTTGAATTGTACATAATCACCTAAATGAACACAATCTATATTAACAGTGTGTCACAAGGTCAAAGCAACAAGCTGACCTAAAAACCATGGGGTCACTGTCAAACAGCCGAAACTGCTTTGAATTACTGAATTATTTCGAGTGACAAGATAAATTATGAATAACACACAACAGATAAAAATCGATTTTTTTCCAAAGTGGATGATTTTCATTTAACTGAAGTGGCAAGGATAATTTTCATGTAACCACACGGTCTAATGTGATATTCCATGTATTTAGCTATTTGGCAACAATTATATTATTTAAAAAAAATCATCAACCAATCAAAGAGCCAAAAATAACATCCAATGACGTTCCACAAGTGAAATCTGCATAGCAACATGTAGCAAGTAGCTGATTGGCTACTAGATTATTAAAGGTAGGGTCTCCGTTGTTTGAAAGCCAATGTTGACATTTGAAATCACCAAAACAAACACGCCCCTAACCCAAATGGGCCCCACTCGTGTATTGATAGCTCCGCCCACATTTACATACATAACCCAGGCAACTAAGGCCACGTTCACACTGCAGGTAAAAGTGGCCCAAATCTGATTTTTTTGGGGTCAAGTGACCAGGTCAGACTTCTTCAGGAGTAGTGTGAACACTCAAATCTTGCCCAGATCTGATTTTTTTCAAATCAGATTCAGACCACTTCCATATGTGGTCCTGAATCAGACCCAAATCTGATTTTTTCCAAATGTGGCCGCAGTGTGAACAACCAAGGCGGATTTGATGCGACTTTTACATCAATCTACATCGACATTCGTTACAATTATGTGCTGGCGAGTACGCACATAAACGTGACTACGCCTACAAAAAGGATCAAATAATCAAAAGTTGCCCTTGACATCCGAAAATTTTCAAAACACTGCCTCTCTGTGCTGCCGTTACACAAACAGAAAAACGAAAATGCTTACTTCCTCCATAACCTCACCAACTTTATCGCAACGGCGTGCTGCGTGTGACGTCATTGTTATTGTTCGTTTGCACATGCGGGTCAGTTCGAAACAGCAAACAGTTCACACTGGTATCTGATATAGGCCACATTTTAAAAGGTAATGTGAACAGCCAAACAAAAAAATCAGATCTGAACAAAATATCCGAATTGAGCATTAAGACTTGTGTGAACGTGGCCTAATGGAAAGAAATGTGTCTTTATCATAGCTGAAGGGAAGAACAATACGATTGCAGATAAACAAACAAGTAAAAATGACACACAAGCAGAATCATGAAAAGGACGGCATATATTAGTTCTGTGTAACAAAGCAAAACCAACGTTACTCACCTATCGAGAAGGAAGTCTTAAGTAAGCCTCAGCGTCTTAAGTAAAGTTGGCCGCATATTCACAGATTGGAGTTTCCTGAGTCAATAACTCCTGAGCTAAACGCTGTTACTACACAAAATGAGGTTGTAGCTGCCTCTCTACATTACTACGATAGAAAAGAGGTGTTATTTGTGTAGTAACAGCGTTTAGCTCAGGAGTTATTGACTCAGGAAACTCCAATCTGTGAATATGTGACCAACTTCCTGCTCCTTCAGTTCTCTCCAGCGCTGGAAAGCTGATCCTATATTAACACGTCCTACTTCTTACCTTATCGTAAGCCTTTCTTCGCTTTCTTTCTTTGTTTTTATCCTCCATGTCAGTGTTAAAACCGCTTTCTGCTAATGTCACACATGCGCACTGAACACTCTCTCCGCCCATATTGACAAGCCCCGCCCCTTTCTGCTCATTGGCTACACGTTAGTTTTGTTTTTGTTTAGTTTGTCGGCCCAGCTCAGTTTTCTGAAGCATTTTTCAAACAACGGAGACCTCACCTTTAAGACTTTCTTGATGATTTATTATGTTTTAATGATTTGAATCATCCAAATGTCCACTGTCTGGAAAAAAACACTGTATTTTTATAAACCTTTTATACCATGAACTTATACCATAAATCTTTTACTTCACCTACACTGGTGTATCAGTTCCTCATGATGGACTACACACAGGAAATAAAAATATTTTTATCAGCAGCCTTTAAAATTCCAAACCTTTTCATTACGTCTCACACCGCCTACAGCTTCACATCTTCAAGCTAACAAGTTTTACTGGGATGTTCCATATAGCACAGCTATAAACACATCAGCTTACTGACGTAAACCTGCTTGTTTAATCTGGCTGAAAGGTTTAATAGGCCCACAAGAGTCAAACGACTCATTATGATCTCCTCGAGATTTCCCTCGGTACGTTGGATTAATGGTTCAGGTGACAAAGAGCTGCCACTTTTTCAAAATCAATGCACTTTCAAGTCCACATTTTCCTCAAGGGGAAATTTCTGTCACTCATCTCTTATGGAATAATACAATACTACATTTTCTTGGCGTGCCGCTTGAAAAAAAAAGAAAAAAGGTGACAG
>NC_083463.1:27740639-27745639 GCF_030014155.1 Tachysurus vachellii | reverse complement strand
AAGCATCTTCGTTACTCGTTACTACAAAATAAAATCAGAAGAAATGTGTGCGACTGCAATAAGGGAGGTTTGGCGAATCACTGCTCCTAGATTGCATTACGCAGCTCCGCATGCTCTACGGAGAAGCACAGGGACGCGCAGACAGAGCTGGAGGCGTTTATCTATAACGTTAATCGGCGGAAAGCCGCAAAGATGGCAACCAAAAGCAGTGAAATGTCACTATTCTTATTACCAGAGTTGTAGCACAAACAAAATATTAATGCAAACAATCCATTCAATACTAAATAAAAAGAACATTTATTGATTTGGTCTTTGTCTTGTGAATATTTTTTTTATTAATGACTGCATTCATTGGACACACTGTAGAGAATGCACACATACATGAACTGATTTGATTCAAGACTGGTATCATTACATCATGCGTAAAATTTTGGTGTCCACTTTTGCCATTTTAAATAATACCATAACTTTTGGCTTAATATGTAGTCATATGATATATAATATGAAACTCTTCTTGTTTTAAATTCTCACTGAGGGCTAAAAACCCCCTAAAGATGAAATCCTAGAACCGCCCCTGGTCTTATGTCTACCGAAAATCACTGAAATTTTACTTTTTACTTTTACTTCAAATACTTAAGTACATTAAATATCAGAAAATGACTTTTGATACTTAAGTACAGTAAATATCAGATACTTTAAGACTTTTACTTGAGTAATATTCTAAAAGGTAACTTTCACTTCTACCAAAGTCTTTTTCTAGTACGATACTTGTACTTTTACTCAAGTATTGCTTTCTAGTACTTTATACAATACTGTCGGTGATTAGTCATTACAATCAATGGTGCTCAGTATCTTGTATTTGGGAACATTCATGATCAGTGATTAGTCATTGGGAACATTGGTGATCACTATATGGTCCTTGGGAATAACCATGAGCAGTGATTTGTCACTGGGAACAATGGTGCTCAGTATTTAGTTTTTAGAATCAATCACGATCAGTGATTAGTCATTTGGAACGATGGTGTTTGGTAACTGGGAACACCGATGATCAGTGTTTGTTCATTAGAAACACAGACCCATGCACTGCACCTCATTTAGGCTTTACTCTGGTGATGTATAAAACTAAACTTCCTCTTTAAAATCGTATAACCAGCAACTGTTATATGAGCTGGAGTGCTGTATCAAGTGCAGGACAGTCCCTAATGTCTGGCCAAAAAGTTGACTAGATTTGGTGCTAGGCTCTTTTTTCTGTTGGCAAGTTGGAAACAATGATCTTTTTTACATTTTTGTAGCCTAAGGATCAGCTCGGCCCACAGCCAGAATAGAACCAGATCTGCTCTGCACCTTTCCTTTAAATGGTAACTCACAAGCCATACTGTATATAGTTTCAGTGAGGATTCTCACAATTCAGACTTCTAGCTTTGGCTAGAGATCAAGATTATAGTAATGTGTCCTGAGTATAGAACTGACTATATAGAACTGATATATACATACTATATAGTAGTACAGTAGTGACTATATAGAACTGACTATACACTAGAATATTTAAGATGGGATACTGTACTTTTTTAAGTGAACGGCTCTCTGGAAAAATCCTGGGGTTTGATTTGAATACTGTTGTTGTGGCAAGTCATGCTAATAAATATTTAATACTTTAAAAGACAATGAGTATAGGACACCAAAAATCAGACTTTATTGAGACACAACAAAGCCCAGACCTCTGAAGACAATCAGAATTTACACAATTACCAGTCAGCTTATTTTTTTTAATCACATGGTTGGTTTCCAGCACAAAAGTTACAAATCCTTTGCATGGTCAATTTTCAAGGGCATTTTTGGGATGGGTTTTGATAGAGAACACATCTGTTATATTTAAATCAAGTTCTATAATATATATATATATATATATATATATATATATATATATATATATATATATATATATATATATATATATATATATATCATATAGCTAATTAGACATACGTTACATGTACGGCAGACACCCTTATCCAGAGCTACTTACATTTTTAGCTCATTTTATACAACTGAGCATTTGAGGGTTAAGGGCCTTGCTCAGGGGCCCAGCAGCAGCTTGTTGGACCTGGAATTTAAACTCACAACCTTCTGTTCAGTAGTCCAAGACCTTAAACACTAGGCTATCACATCCTTGCTAGCATTATGAGATAGCGGACCTGCTATCTCCCAACACCCCAATAACAGTCACCTAAACTGGTCGGCACAATTACAGGTGGTGAGGACACAAAAACCTAGCTTGATGCTAATTGCTGTTTATAAATACAAAGATATTATTAAAGATCTCATTCTTGTCGTCACATTTGTTGAAGCTTCTTGAATCTGCCAGACCTTAGAACACCACCCTATAAAATTAGAATATATGATTATAGAGAAAAATAACAAAATAAGTGGAAGTGTGTGACGTAGGTCTTAGAAGAAAGAAAATCTCAAGTTAAAGAACAGATATGTCCTTAACTTGCTATATTGTATTAGTGTGCATTTGTCTACAGGGTTTAAATACAGCATTAACCATAATAAAAGTTCAAATGGTCAAAGAACAGGTGAAAACGGTTAATGTAGACGTCAACAAAATACAAAAAAAACGGACAGAGGTCATAACACGTAAGCACAACAAACAACAAACTAGCCCTTAAAATGGCTGAGGGAGTGACCAAGTGCGTAAAAAAAGGAAGACTTGACAGTAATTACACAAGGCATCAGTAATTAATAGGACAAACGAAGCCCCGGGCATGAAGCGTACTCTACAATACATATCTCTGTGTACAGTATGATGCTACTATAGAAACAAATAGAAAGGTATTAGGACAAGTGAATATAATATAAACTTGTAGTTTGAATTACAAGTCACCGTCTGACCAGAGTCAAGAATTCAGTAGTGTTGCAATAGAAATAGAAATGTAAAGGCAGGTTTTGACGGATATGAGGTTAATGCAAGTGTGTACTTTACAGCATATCTCTCTCTCTCTCTCTCTCTCTCTCTCTCTCTCTCTTTCCCTGTCTGTTCTGTTATGTGTGTGGAATTTGATCAGCGGATCATTCTGAAGTGATTGAGCTGTAAGATACAGATTAATTGAACAGAGATACAAGCTAATTTAATGGGCTTGAAAAAAATGTGCTGCTAAAAATCTATTAGCAGTGTTAGGCTTATGATGATGAATATTTTCCGTCAAGGTTACTCATTTATAATGCGTCCATGTATGGAGATTGAGTTTGAATTTAAAAGAGGATTTCAGGGGGAAAAGATGTGTGCATTCAGATGTGCAATGCTGTTGAATTGAAACAATTCACCATTTATGTTATTGTGTAATCTGGTTCAGAATAAATCGGGGGTTTCTGCTTAGAATAATATACATTTTTATCAAAAATGTGGTTCCTTTTGAGCTTTCTTCCCATAAATCTGCTGAGTAAGGAAGCTGTTGAACAACTGCTTTGGTTAAAACTAGAGATGTACTGATACTTATCCTGGAATAAGATATCACATATCACTTCAAACCTTGCTCATTTATTCATACGTATAAAAATAAATGCTCCTTACCAGCATGAGATATTGATTGATACTCAGGGTGTTAAGGCTAACGAGCAGATGACACAAAAGTCCAGCAATCTGGACGTGATTCACAATTAATGCTGCCAATCAAAACTAAAAGAGATTGTAAACTGTGCTGTGCGAAAATATCAAGAGGAGAAACTACAGTTTCATCATTCAATACAAGCAAGCTGATTAAAAAAAAACATCTTAAACATAAAAGTCAACACTGGAGTCACATCATCATCATGATCAACAAACAACGCGGCAGTAAACGCTAGCTAGGCAAGGATAAAAAGTACACACAGCACAAGGCGAATAAAATAACAACAATTCTTACAAATCAACAGTGAAAACATCAACAAAGCACATTTACTTAACTTACGACTGTACAGAAGCGCTTTTCTAAAGTGAAACCACACCCACTGACGTAGATAGTTAAAGCGCTTCATTCAATATTGACTAGCTAACATTTTAAAGAATAATCTGAGCAGGTTAAGTGCATGAGCATGAGCTTGGGAACACGGACAACATCAACAGAGCTAAATAAAACATCCCGTAATTATGAAATAATACTAAGCTTTTTCTCAATACTTTTTATTCAAATTGAAAAGCTCTATTCACAAGCCATTAGACTCCCTGAACAACACTTAACACCACCACCTCATACCCCATAACCCCCATTGACTGCTGCCACACAACAAACTGAGTACCTTATTTATGTAAGGGAGACGTGCAAAGTAATTTAATTGTATAAAAAGAATTTAATTGTATGGTCTAAACCATTGTGTTTTACAGTGCACATAACATTAAACCTTAATTATTGCTTAATTTCAGTACCAGTATCAGTACCAAAAAATTGGAATCGAATGTTTCTTTAAAAGCAATTTTCTCCCTCTACGCATTTTTTTTTACTTGTGGTCGAGACTAACTTAACTCATGGTCGAGACTGAGATCTTCCAAAGCATTATAGATTATTCAAATTAAATTAATCCATAAAGAGCCTGCATTCTATATTGCTGGAGTTTGCTTATGATAAAACTGTTTAAACAAGAGCAGGGTGGAGGACAGAATACACTCCACTTTGTTTGCTTCTTTGTGTGCTGTGTGATTCACATACACTTTGTAGGGCGTGTAGAGCATGTAGAATGTTTAGTGTGTGTAGAGTGTTTAGTGTGTGTAAAGTGTTTAGTGTGTGAAGAGTGTGAAGAGTGCTTAGTGTGTGTAGAGTGTTTAGTGTTAAGTGTGTGTAGAGTGTGAAGAGTGTTAAGTGTGTGTAGAGTGTGTAGAGTGCTTAGTGTGTGTAGTGTGTGTAGTGTTTACTGTGTGTAGAGTGTTTATTGTGTGTAGAGAGTTTAGCGTGTGTAGATTGTTTAGCGTGTGTAGTGTGTGTAGAGTGTGTAAAGTGTTTAGTGTGTGTAGTGTTTTGTGTGTA
>NC_083463.1:27715639-27735639 GCF_030014155.1 Tachysurus vachellii | reverse complement strand
CAGGATACACCCTGGACGGAGTGCCAACCCATCGCAGGGCACACACACACACGCTCATTCACTCACACAATCACACACTACGGACTAATTTCCAGAGATGCCAATCAACCTACCATGCATGTCTTTGGACCGGGGGAGGAAACCGGAGTACCCGGAGGAAACCCCCGAGGCACGGGGAGAACATGCAAACTCCACACACACAAGGTGGAGGCGGGAATCGAAGCCCCAACCCTGGAGGTGTGAGGCGAACGTTAGCCACCGTGCCCCCCTCTATTATTACTAATTACTACTAAATATCAATGTATTAGAACACATGCATAAATAATATCTTATCATTTGCCTGGTCAGAGCTGCTGTTAATGTAATGAATCACAAACCTCCTGAAAAAAACAGAATCGAGAATTCAACTGTGTTCTAATCTGATTATCACTTAACATGACTGACTTCAATGGTAAAAGGAAATTTAATTAAAAGGGATGTCCAGGTTAGCAAGATAACTGGAATCTGCATCACACACACACACACACACACACAGTAACAGTGGTCCATCCCTTGGCAAACACTACTGACTCAGCATGTAAGCATGTCTGCTGTTATCTCTCTTTCACAGCCACTGAGGTAATAGATAATACACCAGTCCACCATCAATACCACTCATAAATACCACTCATAAATACCACTCACAGTGTTTTGCTCACCATCAATACCACTCATACTAAAGTGTTTTCATATTAAGAGTAGTTTCTTTTGATAGGTATAGTGTATGTATTACACTTACGGCATTTGACACCTTATTCTGAGCAGCTTGCAGAAATGACATTTATCTGATTCATATAACTGACAGCCACCTTAATCAAAGGCCAGAGGCAGTTTCTTCAACTCAGAACCACCTAAGATAAGTTTTAACATGAGCTGCCCCTGTCTCAGCCTCAGACATTACACCTACGAACCATTGGCTGACTGTTTGATGCGTATGAAACACACATTTTGAAACACTTCAGAAGTTTTGAGGTCGTCATCTGATTGAATGGAAATTACAGGATTCCAAAACACGCGAGTTTCGTGATTTTAGCGGTCATCCTGGAAACAAAGCTGTGACAATGAGTGCTGAAGAGGATCAGATAAACGCTGGATTTTTCAAATGATGTAAAGTTCATGGTACAGACTCAATCGTTTGCACATTGTTTTTTACGACACTAAACGTGACACTGAAGAAAACCGACTGTGATTGGTTGCGTCTTCTCGGGCGGTCCTTGGCCAATAAAATCCGCTATGGATTATAGACGTTCTGCCAGCAGTCTGACAACAAATCCAACAACTGACCAGTCAACTTTCTTCAAGACAACTCTTAGTAAATTGGATTTGATCAGATTCCTGTTCTTGGGTTGATATTAGTCTAACCTGATGTGATCTAGCTCATTCACCTCAGAGTTTGATGTGTCGTACATTCTGAGGTGCTTTTCTACTCACCATGTTTGTTATGGGTGAATATTTAAGATTTCCTGTCAGCTTAAACCAGTCTGGCCATTCCCATCTGATGCCACTACACACAGCTTCTTTGCTTTTCACACCATTCTGTTTAAAAATCTAGTGACTGTTTGTGTGACGATCCCAGGAGATCAGTCGTTTTGGAAAATGTCAAACCAGCCATATCTGGCAACAATACAGTAACCACACCACAGTCAAAGTAACCGAGATAACATTTTTCACTTTTCCACATTTTCTGGAATTTTTGTGACGCTCTTGGCCTGTATCTTCATGATTTTATGCAGTGTGCTGCTGCCAAATTATTGGCTTACAAGAAATTTCATTAACATGGTTTCAATATTAAAAATTCATTGTGATACTGAAGATCTGTCACTCACAGTCACACCACAAAGGAAAAATTCAAGCAACATACACCCTGCAATGTAAAAGCCTGATT
The DNA here is from genome assembly GCF_030014155.1 of Tachysurus vachellii. Taxonomy (NCBI): domain Eukaryota; kingdom Metazoa; phylum Chordata; class Actinopteri; order Siluriformes; family Bagridae; genus Tachysurus; species Tachysurus vachellii. Next base: position 27,733,715 of record NC_083463.1, on the reverse strand, counting down.
AAATGTGTGTGTGCATGTCAGATAAGGATTAGGGGTTTTGTCAGCACCGATAAGAAAACAATATGGATGGCAAGAATATAAACAATATTCCATACTGTGATTATGTTTATCTATATCGCAAAAGCACTAGATTAAACCACTTGATGTTTAGATTGGATTTCATCATTGATCCAAACTGGCAAACGGCAATGGTGACAAGACAAGCGCTGAATACAGGGCCTGAGCGCAACCTCTCCACTTCATCGACTTCCTTCTCCCGTTCCTTGAGTAGACAAACGTCAGTCAATACCGAGGCGCTTCCTAAACAAAGTCAGTGCCAAGGCGCCCCATCTCCACCATGGACCAACACAGAGTATTATCAGCCAACTTCATCATTACCACCCAGGTCAAAGTCTAAAGAGGCCATAAAAAACTCTTCCAGATCAAAAAGTGCTGGGAACAGATGCTATGAAAGTGCTTTTGATTCTCCTGAGCAAACGTAAAAAAAAAAAAATATTTAATGCAGTTAAAACTAATTACTGGCTAATACAAATTGGCTAGTCCAATCTAATCCTCCAGATATCTATGTGATATTATATTCTGAGCTTAGAATGAGAAAGAGATCATCATTATCCAAGCTTTACTCATTGATACTGTAAATTCAGCGCTCAGGCCTCCGAGTTCAGCTCCTCAGGGACAAAAAAACAGTTCAAAATAATGACAGTGGAGCTCAGGAAGAGCTCGGTATAAATGTCAAAGTGTGCAGCGATGATATACGGAGCAGTAGATGGTGAGAATGGGGGATTAATTAGACTAAAAATGACCTTTCTGATTCATACAGGCAGATACCATTATCACAAGTAGAGGAGATTAACAAGAGTAAAAGCGGCCGAGGTCAGCGCTAGACAGAAAGAATCCGTCGTCACTCCGCGCCACCTGTATAATGCCGGAGGTTTTTTGTTCACTTGAATATCACAGTACAGGAATAATTGGATTCTGACTAAGTCGAATGCAATGCAAAATAAATGGAGGAATGTTTCACAAAGAGAAGAAAGTACAACAAAAGAAACACAAAGTTGTAGTGGAAGCTTTGTTTTCACTGTTGGATTTCCTAAGGTTGATTATTTGGCAATCGCAGAAATTTTCGCCGAATCAAGAAAACTACAATACTCGGTAGAGCTTGCAAATTTTCGACACGCATTTAAGTCAAACATGAGTACAGCTATCACAGAAAGTCGTTTTCTGTGTGTCTTTTATAGCAGGAGTTTACAAGAAGAATCATGTGCTTACAAATTTCAACAGTCCAAGTAGAAATAAAAGCACAAATAACAGTAAAATTATGCTTTACTTGGCCACAACAATAAAAAAGAAACAGTCTATATACCTGTTAACTTGTTTACATTGGCTAATTACAATGAGTCGTCTCTGTACTACATTGTAGACAACTTCTACAGTATTTAAAGATCAGTGATTATAGAGATGATGTTAGGATGCGAGCTGGATTGTAAACGTGAACAGTAGCCTTTACCACTCCGTTTTACATCATAGATGAATGTCTAAACCTCGGAACTCTGTGACAAACATATTTGCTTATGTATTATTGCACAAAAACTTTGTACTCCACAACAGTTGATTTGTCGAGTCATGCTTTGTGAATCGCGCCAGCATGATGACGTTTAATGTCCCGGACAACCTCTTTCATACCATTTTGTTAGAAACCAGCTTTTTCAAGTCAGTTCAATTCAATACACAATACCTTTTTTATTAGCAGCTGTTCTTGGGTCAGATGGCCACCACATGACCCTTCTACCCTTAACTGGTTTCCATTCTCAATGTAACTGGTACTGATTACTGGGTGAGCCAAGCACATAATGTCCCAAGCTGACCAAATAATGACATGAGAGCTGAACTGAGATGTTTCCCATGGACTCGAATAGCCGCCAGGCCTGGACTCTAAAGACAGTCACACACACACACACACACACACACAAACACACAAACCCACACACACCCCTTTTCTCCATACCCCAGTCACACACACACACACACACACACACACAAACACACACACCCACACACACCCCTTTTCTCCATACCCCAGTCACCCCCCCAAACCCCATTGACCACCATCAGCACTCAAAGCAAACAAATACTGAATACGTTACTAACTCTGGTTCAGTGACATAAACAAACAAGTAGCATTATGAATCATTTTTATTCAGAGCTTCTTTCTCACTGATTATTTGACAAAAAAAAAAAAATACATACAGGTTCAATTGCAAGTCACTGATTTGGCCATTCCAATGTGATTCCAATTCAAATTTTAGTGGACATTCTGGCCCAAGACAACAAAAACAAAAATAATGAAACACTATGAAAAATAGAGGTGTATTTGGGGCATAAAGGCTTGTGCTAGGGTTAGAGCAAGCTTCATTTCTTCATTTATTTAAAAAATGTCATAGAATTAAAGCTGTCAAAAGGTGTAATTTGGTATAACAGTAAAGTGTATGTAATGTATGACGCACTTATTCAAAGCTCCTTTTTTTCCAATGATTCAGAGGCCATCTGACCAAACATTAATGGTGGTAAACATCGCTAACAAGAAAATCTTACATATTGGTCAATTGCGACAATTTCTTTCACCACATGTCCCAGTCCACATGTCCCAGTCCACCTGTCCCAGTCCACATGTCCCAGTCCACGATTAGAAAAAAAGAAAGGCAAAAACAAACGGATGTGATCGCTAGTCCCTCGTTCGAGCAGCTACTTCAGCTTTTTAACCAATCATAAAGAGCACAGTCCCAACATCAGGGATTTTTTAGAGAAATTAGACCTCACAGAAAGAATAAAGCTTGTAGAATTTTATTCCAATTTTGATTTGATAATTAACTGAACAAATGTTGAAATGTTTTTCCCTAGAGGTCAGAAAAAGGAATTTCCTCCTGTTTTGTGTCCATTTTCAGTATTGAATGTCTGTGTCGTGCCTTACTCCACTGTAACATACAGTAAAGCTCTAAAAAGTAGGCACTTTATTTAAGAACTTTTAACTTTTCAACTTTCAAGTTTGTACTATTGGGGTAATATATTCATAGAAATGTTCCGAAAAACAAAAAATTGTTATTTTCTTTCCCCACATATAAATGTTTATATCTTCAAAGTGAAGGATGATGTCAAACCCATTTCTGCTCTCTAAGATGCCCCAAATGTTTGTTCATAAGCATGGACAGAAAAATGTATCTCCAACTAAAAATCTGTGTACGGTTATACTGTACCAACAGAGGGAAAAAACATCTCACACTGAAAAGTCCTGACTCACAGTGATAAAATATTTCATTTGTTTATACTTATTGAAAATGTCTGAGTCGATTTCATGCCAGTGTTAAATAAGTGAGATTTGGTAGTCAATAAAAATGCATTAAGCTGAGGTAAAGTGGTAAACGACGACGACGATGATGATGATGAAGAGCAGCAAGAGGTCATTGTAAAATACAGAAATAAAAAGCACAAAATAGGCTGTAAACATTTTAGAGCATCTAAGCAGAATGGTTATAAAACAGACAATTGTGTTTCTGGATTTATTGCATGAATAAGTACGCATCTACAAGTACGCATTTATATTTTATTTTGCACATCTATATTTGAATTTGCAAATCTTTACTTCAATTTGCACACTTATATTTCAATTTACACATAAAACTGTCTATTATTTATGTGTTCATTTCTTACCATTGCTATATGTTTACACTGTGGAGCTCCTGTACTAGAAAAAATTCCTCGTATGTGAAAACATACTTGGCAATAAAGACCTTTCTGTTTCTGATTCTGATTCTGAATATGAAGGTTATCAAGGCATGAGGTCATGTTAAGGTCTCTAAAGCCTCGATAATGAATCGTCTTTCAGTCCATGATTTACACTCTCAGACTCTCAGTCCTGTCCACTAAAAGATCAGCTCAGGATCGATTACGAGGAATTCGCCAGGAGGGTTCCATTCAATCGCCTTACTGCCAGACACAACTCAGGAGATAGCTTCTTGATTTCCAGGGTTCTCTATCAGGGCTGGAAAATCGAAAAGCGGTCAATCTTCTAGATATATGATTAGCACAGTGCTGGCTTTCTGAACTACTTTTCACTCCAGTGTCTGCATAAAATTTCCTCATGATTAACTGGAGTGCTTCGCTGTGCCAATATATTATTCCACCTCGTACTGGAACTCTGGGTTGATTTGGCATATTAATAGTCGATAGGAAGTGCTTTGCAGCAAGAGTATCAGCTACACCACTTGATTTATTGATGATTGTTATGATTATTGTTATACCGAGTATAACTAGTTGTCCTTTTCCACTCCGCTTAGCGCTGATACCTAAAACAGACCGCTCGGGTTAACGCTAGGTGGCTCGGATTTCATGGCACAATTAGCAACTGGAAGAATTTTGCCTATTTGTCACTTCTACCCAAAACGAGGATCATTTGCATATTCAAAGATTCACACCCTGTAATCACGCTGATCAATTACACACACCACAGGTGGTCCACTCTATTCCAAGGCCGGAGCTCTAAAAGTAGCAGAGATAGCATGAAGACATTCTGGCTGCAGCCCAATAGTGTGCAGCTGAGCTCTTCATCCAGCGACGGTTTCAGCAAATGCCAAGAAACAGGAAAAGGCCTGGGAACATTGTCATTGTGTCTTGCACACACACCTATAAAAGGGTGCAACTCTCTCTCAGGAGATGTGAGGTCCAAAGATTAAAGAGGAAACGTTTATTTTTAAAACCCACTCAGAATACTGAGGTCAGCGTCATGCTGGGAGAATTGCCTGGACGAGGTGAGGGTCTGTCTGATAAACACGCCATGTCTCCCTGAAGGGTTAGAGTAAGGGTCCCTAAAGGAAAATCAGGCAGCCAAATACAACATGCTTTTTATACACACACACACACACTCAATATGAATTTTTGAGTCATGACTGAGTATGTATTGCGGCCAAGGTTAACTCATTGGATACTTGGACTGGTCATGCACAGTTTCAGCCTTGTATATATATATATATATATATATATATATATATATATATATATATATATATATATATATATATATATATATTTAATTATTATAATTTTTTTTTTTGATAAATTGATGATGTGATAGTGATAATTTCCTGTTAGATGCAGGGAAAACTAGTGCCCCGTTTCCACCAGAAAGAACCGGGTGCTGGTTCAGAGCTAGCACTGGTGCTGGTTCGAAGTTGGTTCCACTGGTGAGCTTTCTAAGAACCGGTTTGCCTTTCCATGAGCTAGAGAGCCATCACAGAGCCAAGTCTTACGTCACTGTATACAACGTTATACAGCAACGTTAGCGCAGCAGCGGCAAACACATCAACAATGGCGGATGTTGCTTTACTGTTAATGCTCATGGCTTTGAGAACCTACACTGGCATCCAAATGTGGCGAATCCTGATTTAAAATGGCGTTCTCTTTTGTCTTGTTGGTCACAGTAACCCCGCCCCCAGCCCCTGACACAAGTGGTTGCGTCAGGGGCTGGGGACGGGACTGGGGACGGGACTGGGGGCGGGGCTGGGGGCGGGGAGCCGGTGCTTTGGGTGTCGAAAAAGAAAACTGATTTTAAATTAGGTTCTGGCTCTGAACCAGCACTCAAACTGCCTTGGTGGAAAAGGGGCAAAGTTGGTTTGTTAAGCTGCTTAAATGGGATATTCGCTCATATGTTCAGTTTTTAAAATGAAGAGGACGAGTCACTGAAGAGGTCGAGATGCTAAAGAAAACTATTAACTGAAGAAGACGAGTCACTGAAGAGGACGAGTCACTGAAGAGGTCGAGATGCTAAAGAAAACTATTAACTGAAGAAGACGAGTCACTGAAGAAGACGAGTCACTGAAGCAGACAAGTCACTGAAGAGGACAAGTCACTGAAGCAGACAAGTCACTGAAGCAGACAAGTCACTGAAGAGGACGAGTCACTGAAGAGGACGAGTCACTGAAGAGGACGAGTCACTGAAGAGGACTAGTCACTGAAGAGGACGAGTCACTGAAGAGGTCGAGTCACTGAAGAGGTTGAGTCACTGAATTCACTGAAGTCACTGAAGAAAATGCTTCACTAAAAGGGTCACTGAAGAAGACAAAGTCACAGAATTCACTGAAAAGGACAATTTACTAAAGAAGACGAGTCACTGAAGAGGACAAGCCACTGAAGAAGATGATTCACTGAAGAGAATGAGTCACTGAAGGACAAGTCACTGAGTCACTGAAGAGAACAAATCAATGAAGAGGACGAGTCACAGAAGAATCTCATTTCAGTCAATGTCTGAGCTTCGGATAACGCTTTCAAATAAACCTTTAAATGTATCCATTTTGTATGATATTCCTTGGATGAGGCCATGGCTATAAAAAAAGAAATTGACAACAATAACATGAAACTAGAACTCACATATCACGCCTTATTACACTCGCTTGTTTGATGGACAGCTAACATCCTCCTGCTGTTCAGAATCTCTCTTTGTCACATCTGAAGCACTTTGGATGTTCAGTTTCTGCACACATTATAACTCCACTTATGATGATGATGATGAAATGTAAATTTTTGGAGCTAAAAAAAAGCGATGTACATTAAAGGTAGGGTCTCCGATGTTTGAAAGCCAATGTTGACATATAAAATCACCAAAACAAACACGCCCTTAACCCAAATGGGCCCCACCCCTGTATTGATAGCTCCGCCCACACATACATACGTAACCCAGGCAACTAATGGAAAGAAATGTGTCTTTATCATAGCTGAAGGGAAGAACAATATGATTGCAGAAAAACAAACAAGCAAAAATGACACACAAGCATAATCCTTACATAGCGACATGGCTTCACGATTCTACTCCCAGTCAAGCTGACACACACACACACTAAGATAATAAGCTAATTCATAAGCATAGAATAAGTATAGTTCCTTTCACTTGGAGTAAAACTTCAGTTAGAGGCAGATAGCAAGAAAAACAGAAAAGATCGATAGTGATTCAGTGAAAGGCAACAGAAATTGTTATTGAATAACGATTAACAGCACAACTTAATAATGCCATAGCTATAACATCGTCATCATCTACAGTCTACAAAGCTTCGCATTCAAACGTGTGTGTGTGTGTGTGTGTGTGGGTGTCAGCTACAACTCTTTCACAACACAGCGTTTTTCAGTTCCTGCCCAGCCACACATAATCACAAAGTCGAATGAACCATGAGCTAGCGTCACGTTCAATGCCACGGTCTATTCAGTGTGAATTCAAGCCAATAAAGACGAGCTGCTATAGAGAACTTCAAGCTCTGAAGGTCAGCCACAGCAACGCGTCTGCAACTTCGCTGGCTTTAATATGGCGGCTGTCGGAGAATCGCTGCTTGTGTTTGTTTGACAAAACGATCCGGAGATGTTTAAATTTGCCTTGTCATCTATTAAAAACAGCTTTACGTAATACAAACTCCAAATAACTTTGACAAAACTGCATCTTTGGCTGTGAATTGATCTCACAAGACAGCTACAAAAACGGTAATGCTAACGGTGAAACAAACAAATTATGCTAACGGACATAAAAACATACCCATTCTGACACGGACTTTGATAAACGTTTTTCTACGCGATCGCATTTTCTGAACGAACCAGGATCGCACCGATCTATGATGTAAGCAGATTGTAGTAATTATATTATATTGCAGGTTTATCATTAAAGGATCGTCATCGTATAGGCCTTCAGATCAAAAAAGGCTTTAAGGTCAGACAGGTGACCGGTAAGATTTAGTCATGTCAGAATGTTATGTATACTGTACATGGTGAATTAAAATCCTTCACATGGTGGAACTTCAACTTAAATATATATTTTTCTGTTTAAAGTCTCATTGTGAAAAAGAGAAAAAGAGATTCTTGGTGTTTAAAGATTTCTTTTCCACAGTAGAACAGGAGCATTGTGAGCATTTTGTCGGCCAGGTGTTTAACTACAAAATGAATTGATTAGGTCTTATGTTTGTGTTCGCAAGTGTGTGATCAAATCCCTTTTAGCTAGCAAGGTCCTTCTTAATCTGGATCTTTAAACATTATGACCTGTCTATAATGGTAGCCTACAAAAAGGTTATTGTTCTTGTCTTGGCTGCTCTTGTTAGGGGTCACCACAGCAGATCAGGTTTGATTTGGTACAGGTTTTTACACCAGATGCCTCCCATTTAATCCAGGCTTGGGACGAGGACAGAGAATGTCCTGGCTTAGTGACGGTGTTGGTTTCCTGCGTGCTGATCGTACCTGAGCCACTAAGGTGAACACAGTAACAACAAAATCTGATGCATTTTCCCAGGAGATGAACTGTCCATGAGCTTTGGCAACTAGGTGCCCTTGACACATCGATTTGCAGTGAATGATTAGGTCTATGTTACATAAAACACAAGCCAGTGAATGAGAAGTGACAGAATCTGCATTGAACGACGGAAGCAAACAAGGACGACATGTTGTGGACATGCATCTGTTTTCTGTACCACTTATCCTACACAGGGTTACAGGGAATCTGGAGTCTACCCCTGGAGACTCAATGCACAAGGCAGGGGACATGTTAGATGAGATACTAAAGCCATTGTGGGGTACAATCACACACTCTAGACAGGTTAGAGTTTCCAATCAGCCTACACTGAATGTCTTTGTACTGAGAAAGAGACCAGAGTACCCAGAGGAAACCCCTGAAGCATGGAGAGAGCATGCAAACTCAACATAGGGCAGGGGCAAGAATTATTGTCCATGAAGAAAATGCTTTTGCTGCTATGGTAACAATTCACACCCAGGCCAAAATGCAGGATCGTGAAGTTTGCAGTAAAAAATACTGCTGGGATTTAGAAACATCTTATTGCTCCTCAGTATGCCTTACCCTTCTGTTTCTCTCTCAGGAAAAGGAAATTACTGAGCAGATTACATCACAGCAATTTAACATCAAATGTTCTTCCAGTTTTTGGTTCCTCAATGATGCACATAGGCAGCTTGATATAAAATCCCTTCTACGCACAATTCAAAGCACCGCTCAGTGACACTAATGATCAAATTATGAATTATATTATCACCTCACTTGATGATGTTATAATTGCCATTGAACATAAAAACGACTGCAATTACACACAAGTACAAAATCTAGTCTACTCAAAAGGAATCATGGGGGTACATTTCTGCATCCATTTAACCAATTACTGCCATTACAAACCTTTCCACAAAGTGCTGCGGTGGCACAATTATATATGTGCATATTACACTCAAACTCTACTAGAATACAATTCATTCACTGTCTTGAACCATACAGCTGTATTTCTGTATGTCCTTAACACTACACAAGGGGGCACGGTGGCTTAGTGGTTAGCACGTTCGCCTCACACCTACAGGGTTGGGGGTTCGATTCCTGCCGCCGCCTTGTGTGTGTGGAATTTGCATGTTCTCCACGTGCCTCGGGGGTTTCCTCCCTGTACTCCGGTTTCCTCCCCCTGTCCAAAGACATGCATGGTAGGTTGATTGGCATCTCTGGAAAAATTGTCCGTAGTGTGTGAGTGCGTGAGTGAATGAGAGTGTGTGTGTGCCCTGCGATGGGTTGGCACTCCGTCCAGGGTGTATCCTGCCTTGATGCCCGATGACGCCTGAGATAGGCACAGGCTCCCCGTGACCCGAGGTAGTTCGGATAAGCGGTAGAAGATGAATGAATGAATGAATGAATATTATATCTCTATCCCTATCACTAATGAGCAAGCCAGAGGTGACGGCGGCAAGGAAAAACTCCCTAAGATGATATGAGGAAGAAACTTTGAGAGGAACCAGTCTCAGAAGGGAACCCATCCTCATTTGGGTGACACTCTACAGTAAATAATGTAAATGTAAATAATGTCCTTTCTACAACAGTTTATAATAGTGCAACTGTGAGCTCCTAAGGAGCTAATGGGTCAGCACAAACTCTGAGTTCACCACAGAACTAACACTAATTCCTTCCTGTCAAAGTCTTCAAATGACTGCTTATACCGGTGCATTAATGTCAATATTTAAAACTGTGCAGCAAACAAGATTTACTGTAGGACTAAATATTTAGTCAAATATGGCATGATATTGGTGGCTTGGTGGTTAGCACACTTGCTTTACACCTCAGGGTTTGGTGTTTGATTCCTGCCTCCAGCATGTTTCCTCCCCAGTCCAGAAACATGACTGGTGACAGTGTGTGAATGAATGTGTGCATGATTGTGTCCTGCAATTGACTGGCTTCCTGTCCAGGGTGTATCCTGCCTTAAGCCTCAAGACTCCTGGGACATGCTCCATGTTCCCTGAGACCCAGTACGATATTACACGATATAGCAGTGTAAAGAATGAATGGATGGTTGATATAAGACAACGGTGTCCAATTTTATCCGGAAAGGGCCGGTGTGGGTGCAGGTTTTCATTCCAACCAAGCAGAAGCCACACCTGAGTCTACTAAAAGCCAAGAACAACTGATTAAACAGGTGGAATCAGGTGTGGCTTCTGCTTGGTTAGAACCTGCACCCACACGGCGCTTTCCGGATAAGATTGGACACCGCTGATATAAGAGAAATGTTGGAGGTGTGGCCTCTTTGATTTTCTTCGATGTAAGCATCAAGGCTTTTCTGCCTGTCGGTCTGAGTATAGGGGGTGTGGCTTCTAGGTCTGTCAGTCCCAGTATAGTAGGTGGGGCTTCTCTACTTGTCAATCTGAGAATATGAGGTGTGGCTTCTTGGTCTGCAAATCAAGTATAAAAGATGAGATTTTTCAGTCCAAGTGTAGAAAGTGTCTGCTCTGGGTTTATTGTTCCGACGAAGTACGCATGGCCACACATTCGGCTCATACTGCTTGTACAACAGTAATTCATTTTGTCTCACACTTTAGAGTGTTCGCTGCGTTACATATATCCTTCATATATCGATATGCTTGAGCGACATCCTACTAGTCAGTCAGACATCATTTTTCTTCATCATTTACTATACAGACAACTGTGAACAACTGGAAGCATCAATTATACCAGAACACAGTGGACGACTTCCCATAACACACACACTTCTAAAACATTTCCCATATTCATAAATATTTATGCTCCCCTAATGCTGCCTCTTAGCAATGCACTTCAGGTGAGAAGCAAATTGGCAACAAGTGGTACTTTTACAGAATAATACACCATTTAGTTTGCATATTGAACACACACAGGATATAATTTCAATTGGAGAAGAGATCATGGGAAACTCAAGAGGTTTGTTCTCTGCACTAAAACACACAAAAAACACAACTGCTAAAGAGAGATCATGGCGCACATACTGTACAATCTCAATGACTCTATCTCCTTTGCCTGGTCTCTGTCTCGATCTAAGTGCTCAATTGGCCATAGCAGGCTGTTCGTATGATCGGACTACAGAGATTAAGTAACAAACAGGTTTAATATCTGTGTGCTGTGCAGGGGTCGGGGTTTCAGAGTCAGAGCTAAACAGGGTCAAGCAAGCAATAAAGTGAGAGAAATGAAGGAGATGAGAAAGAGATGAAAGAGGGACACAGAAGGAATACTAGAGGAAGTACCGAAGACAGGAATGCTAAGTGAGGAAAGAGGAGCAGAAATACAACCTGAAACATATAGTGTATACACAAGGATTAGCACCACCCCCAACCTGTTCTGTCTGTCAATCCATAGGACATTAAGTGAAATTACAGGATTACACACACACACACACACACACACCCACATTGCATTAACGGTAATCTAAAAATAAACAAAAGTGTTTACATTTAAAGCCCCAGGGAACCTGCGTCCATGATTGCTCTCTGATTCGGTTAACGATGCTGTCACGGGCCACATGGCGTACAAAATATGAATAAGATTAGCCTCTTGCAAATGTTTGACTTGTCCCATGCTCATAAATTTGTTTTTGAACTTTCCACCCATAGAAGCCATTCACAAATGTTTAAATGTGGAGTTTTTTTACAGCTTGAGTGTTACTGGTTAGTTTCTGACCTGTTTTTTGGGGTTTTCTTGGTTCACTCTGCAGAAATCATTTGCTGGGTTCACACCTAAACTAGAAAGTGAACAAGAAATTGAATTACGTTTGATTGGTTACGTTTGAATTTTGGAGATTGCAATCTCTAGGGTTTGGTTTCACAACCCCAATACCAACAATAATCCACAAACAATCATTTTAAAGCCACTTTCCATTGTTTCATGAACTGCTGACTTTCTCTTTTTCCCCCCAGAGGCCAAATGGAATTTCTCCTGTTTTGTTATGTCTGTGTTCAGCATTGAATGTCTTGGTTATGTCCCAATCTACAGTGGTGGTTAATATGACGCTCAGAGCTTTATCAATTGAAGAAGTTTAGGTTTTTTTACATTGCCTACTAGGGGTGATATATTCATAGAAATCTAAACAAACAAAAATGGATAAAAATGTTTCTATCTTGAAACTAAATGGTGATATCAAACCCATTTCTGTTCTCTGAGGTGCCCCAAGTGTTTGTTCATAAGCATTTACAATCTGAAGGCGTCAACCACTAAAATTCTGTGTAAGGTTATCAACAACACACGTCTCACACTGACTCTCTGTATATCAGACTTGCGATTATAAATTCATTTATTTCTTTATACCGATTAAAAATGTTCCACAATTTGACTTCCACTCCACCGACAATATGGACCACCAGTGTATTGGAAAAAAGAATAAACAGACTTACAAGTACAGTAGAAGCGATTTAAGAAACATTTAGTGGGAAGATAAAATTCCTTTTTTGATTCCTTAGTAAAGCCTTAATCTTAGGTAAAGCTCAAGTGAAGCTTAGGTAAAGATAAAACAAGCTTAATGACGACACTGGTCAATAACTGGTGGACTAAAAGACACTGAATTTCCTGCTAGCAGCTCCTGCGCTTACAATAATCCTAAGAGAAATGCATAATATCTGAGAGAACAACTATCTAAAATCAACTAACGAATGGGTGTATTGTGCAAAATGGCACGTCTGTTGAATTGAAATGGTAAAATATGTTACAAAAGCAAGAAGTCTGACATGAAACCGCTCTGACTTGATGTTATAAAGCTCCTGCATCTTATAATACTGTATAAGGGTTTAGCTATTCCATTTGTGGAAATGTTCTAGTTCAGTAACAGCATGTTGTTAGTGAATAAGAGCTACAGTATAAGAGTGATTAGCACATACATAAAATGGTGAACTAGCACTCAGCGGTAACACTTAATGATATAAACACTGTTCTGAGCTTCCCACAGGACTACGGTGTTACAATAGGGGTTAAAGGCTGAGATTCAGAAAACGCTTCACCCTTAAGCCTGTCATTATAGCCTTGAACTTTGTGTGTCAGCAAACCAACTGGCTTTATTTATTCTTTGGTCTTCCTCTTCCAGGGCTGATAAACAAGTGTGTAGGTTTTTCACACTTCTGAATACGATGCTCTGATTGGATGTAATGAGCTTTATACCAAACAGCAGCGTAAGCAACGTACCAGGCACAAATAATATTTTTGTTCAACTTGTAGTTTGTGACTCTTTTGAACCTTCCCTAAAGAACAATTTCATGAATACCAGTGGTCTAAAAACAGCAATAACGTCTCATCATGTTTTCATCGTGAGCTCATCTGAGTAGTGTGACATATTACAAAGGTTTGTGATGCAGGTTCCTTTTATTGTGTCGCTATTTATTCATGTTCTTTGATTCTGTCCTGTCTCCATCCCAATCCTGTCATTGGTTTGTTATCTGACTGTGGTCACCTGTTCTTTTAGTCCTTGATTCATTTGTCAAGATAAATCCTGTTGGTGTTAATGCATCAACATTACGATGAGTATTTCATATTGCTTTAGCTTCATACAGTACTTAGCTTCAAAACAACAGTATTTTGGCACTGACTAATTTCCGCTGACCGAAAAAAAACAGACCCTTTTTAGTAAAAACGTGACTCGAGGTTAGACGCTGGCTCTGGGATCAGCATTTTAATCTTTAGTGGGTGGAGCTCTAGCTCTTGTTCTAACACCAAACTAACCCCTAGTATGCTCATCCTCCACACACACACACACACACACAGATTTGGCACAGAGTGTGAGAACACTGTAGGCTTTGTGTGGCTTTATTAGCAGTCGAGGGCCAGTCATTAATGAAAACATTAGAGACAGTCTGAAAGCTTAGCGCATGCTTCTCCGGTGTGCTCCATCCCCCCAGACTACATGCCTCCAAATACACACTAAAACCAGGTCCCAGTTCTGAACTCCAAAAACAAAAACAGAGCTTTTCCAGGTTTATTCTGCACTGTTAAGCAATGCATTTACTGCAAAGTTTCTAGGTAATACTGATATTGCAAAAGGCTGCAAAATTGCTATTACAGTGCAGCCTGGATAAAGATAGCACTGACGTCACAGGTTAAACATAGCACTATGTACTCTGCTTGGCTGGTGATTTACACACCAGGGCTCTGTTTCAACATCATATGAAATGTGCGATATCGCATGTGGCGTGGTCAATATTGCAAAATGTCATACTGCTATTAAAACCATGTATAATTAAAAAAAAAAAAAAAAAAAAAAAAAAAAAAAATCAATCAATAACAATAATAATGTACTGAAAATTAAAAAGAACTGAAGAAAAATTTTTAAGAAGATTTTTTTCTGCCAAAAGTTAAACATTTGTGTAGGGGGGGGGAGCTTAATTTATAAAGACGTTTGGGTAAAAATTCCAGAAAAGTTTTTTTTTTTTTTTTTTTTTTTATGGAAAAATTATCCTTTCTTTTTTCAGTGCAGTCAAATATGTTAAATGATTAGATTTTATCTAATCGGGGCACGGTGCCTTTGTGGTTAGCACGTTCGCCTCACACCTCCAGGGTCGGGGTTCGATTCCCGCCTCCACCTTGTGTGTGTGGAGTTTGCATGTTCTCCCCGTGCCTCGGGGGTTTCCTCTGGGTACTCTGGTTTCCTCCCCCGGTCCAAAGACATGCATGGTAGGTTGATTGGCATCTCTGGAAAATTGTCCGTAGTGTGTGATTGTGTGAGTGAATGAGAGTGTGTGTGTGCCCTGCGATGGGTTGGCACTCCGTCCAGGGTGTATCCTGCCTTGATGCCCGATGACGCCTGAGATAGGCACAGGCTCCCCGTGACCCGAGGTAGTTCGGATAAGCGGTAGAAGATGAATGAATGAATGAATGAATGAATGAATGGATTAGATTTTATATGTTTTTGCTCAGTAGATTTCAGATTACTTACAGTTTATCTCATGTGTATACAACAGAGCAATTGAGGGTTAAGGGCCTTGCTCAGGGGCCAGTGGCAGACTGGTGGACCACTAGACTACCATCTCCCCATGATTGTTTGTATCGTTTGAGTAAATACTGAAAGGTTAAGACTTGTAAGCAACAGATATTAAAACAGACAAAAACAGACCACATGGTCAGTGGTCAGTAGCTATGATGCTGTTTCTATAATAGAATATTGTTTTTAAGACTTACGTTTTTCAGAATATATGACAATTCCTTATTTAAAAAAAGAAACAAACAAACAAAAAAAAAAACCTCTGCACTCTATTCGCAAAATAGCTAAAGAATTATTTCCCTAATATTCAGTCAAAAATAAATAAATGAATAAATGGTAACTTGTACATTTTCACGAGTTGAGTCATAAAGAAGATGAATAATCTGCCGAGGCTAAGGTCGCTAATGTCACGATGTTTTAATTCCAGACTGTTTACGGTTGTTATGAAATATATACAGTATATATACACTGTCATGGCCAAAAGTGTTGGTACCCCTGAATTTTTTCCAGAAAATGAAGTATTTCTCACAGAAAAGTATTGCAATTACACATTTTTTGCTATACACATGTCTATTTCCTTTGTGTGTATTTAAACAACACACACAAAAAAAAAAAAAAAAAAAAAAAAAAAAGCAAATTTGACATAATTTCACAACAAAACTCCAAAAATGGGCCGGACAAAATTATTGGCACCCTTAACTTAATATTTGGTTGCACACCCTTAGGAAAAAATAACTGAAATCCTATAACCATCAATAAGCTTCTGACACCTCTCACCCAGAACTTTGGACCATTCTTCCTTTGCAAACTGTTCCAGGTCTCTCATATCAGAAGAGCACATTTTCCCAACATGAACTTCATAACTCTTCAGCGCTTTGTTGCCATCCATTCCTGGGTGCTTTTTGAGGTATGTTTGGGGTCACTGTCCTGCCGGAAGACCCATGATCTCGGACACAAACCCAGCTTTCTGACACTATATGGAGCTGCAAATAAGTTTCTGTGAACAATACTGAACATTGCGCATGCACAGAATGATACACAGACAGAAGCTTTTACAGCATGTATCAGTGATGGTCTAATGGCTGAAATCCTAACCTGCACTTCTCTATTCCCTACACGTGTATTTGCAACACTCACCAGATTGATCTGATGGAAGGATTCCCCGGATTAAGTTCACATCCGGTGAATGTAGCTGCTGTGAAAAAAAAATTGAGCCCTCAGCTGTTCAGAGGAACCCGTGGCTTTGGTGCTACTGTAGCACAGCACAGCGGGGACATGTTCACTCGTTTACTCATTTTTAATTTAAGAAACGTTTATAAAAACTCTAATCCTAACAATGCTGTCGCACCCAAGACACTCCTCGCATGCCACTAATTGATAGATGGATGGTGTTTGAAGTGTAGCTTGAGTGTAAAATGGCTAATAAACAAAGCTTTGTGGTGTTTAAACTGCCAACTCGGGAAATAATCATCATCCGTTACACTTATGCACGAGACGTGCACTTTGTTCTTGTATGACAGAACAAAGTCATTCATTTCATCTTCTGTATATTTGCTTCTGCTACTTGTAATGTAGCGTAGCAATTATCAGAGCAAAATGTATTCGCTGCAATAATCGCAGTATAATGTCTGTGCTAATGCTCCAATCTGCCATCCTGTGTGTCTCTCTTTCTCTCTCTCTCTCTCTCTCTCTCTCTCTCTCTCTCGCTCGCTCTCACCAGCATTCACTAACAGAGCTCTTAAACAGTCACACAGCATCTGTGATGAAGTCCAGATACACAGTTTAAGTGCACATGAAAGCCCAAAGAGAGAGAGGGAGAGCAAGAGAGAGAGCGAGAGAGAGAGAAAGAAAGGAAATTACAAGAGCAGGAACTTTATGCAACACACAGACCTGTTAGCCAAAATAAATTCAAGCTCAATTAAACAGCATCAGGGAGAAAAGCGAGAGATCAGCAGTTATGACGGTTATGAGTTCAGATCCCAGGACTGTCTGAGAATCGCCGCCGAGCCGAAAACATACAACGATCACATTTGTTCGTTTTCAATTAAATACCATAGCTGAGCTATAACGAGCAGAGAAGAATGATAACCGCTAAAGGAGCAGTTGTTTTGCTTAAAATTAAAATCGTAATTTTAGTTTATTACCCTTAAGTATGCGTAGTTCAGAAACTATTCTGTTTTTGCACTTTAGAATTGTATCCTTTATTTTTGTATGAATTCCATTATCTATGTATGTTCAGGCAAAGTAGTTGTACTGTAGATGTTGTAGGTCTAAGATTCCTCTGGGTACTCCGGTTTCCTCCCCCGGTCCAAAGACATGCATGGTACAGTAGGTTGATTGGCATCTTTGGAAAATTGTCCGTAGTGTGTGATTGCGTGAGTGAATGAGAGTGTGTGTGTGCCCTGCGATGGGTTGGCACTCCGTCCAGGGTGTATCCTGCCTTGATGCCCGATGACGCCTGAGATAGGCACAGGCTCCCCGTGACCTGAGATAGTTCGGATAAGCGGTAGAAGATGAGTGAGTGAGTGAGTGAGTGTAGCCAAATTAAAACTGTCAAATTAATATTTGTAGCCAAATTAAAACTGCGAACATTAATATTGGTCAAATTCTTCCACATCAATGTGAAGCTTATTAGTAAATAACCATCGATCACTGTTTCTAACTATATTTAATTACCAATAGCATGGATCCTGAATCTGATTGGTTCAGAATTGCTCAATTCTGTCATCCAAAGCTACAGTTATTCCTTCATCTGTCATGTTTTCCAACACTGTAAAATTGTTATAGCTGCTGCGCGGGTGAGTCAGACGTGA
>NC_083463.1:27685639-27710639 GCF_030014155.1 Tachysurus vachellii | reverse complement strand
ATATTACATTTTTTTTCTTAAACATTCCCAGAAATACCACTTATTATGGTGATTTATAGCACTGTGAATTAAACAGTGATCGAAATCTGTTCTCAAGATGTCAATTACTAACAAACCCCAGGGTGCAGAGAGAGCAGAAACTCTATTTTTACTGCTGGTTTTGTTAAAGAAAACCTTTTGTTTGTTCCACAGCTTTTCCACTACATCTGTCTTGTATGTACAATTACGGTTCCAGACAGGAATATCAACCGCAATAGTGTTTACTTAATCCTTATTTATAACAAAAGTCTGTGGAGGCTGACACACCGGCAGAGTTCAGTCGGAAACTTGGAATTGTGAAAAGACTATGAAGAGGAACATGACACCGAATCCCAGTTTACCGGTGTTCAGCTGCACTGGAAACTGTGCCGTGATTCCGGTGAATGTGAGTGAATTCGACTCGTACGCATTCGGGTCCGCACTTTAGATTCGGTAAAGTAACCCGTGCATGTGTTTTACCCCGAAACATCATTAGTTTCCACAACACACAGATACAATGAGTGAAAGGGTAACATTGTGGACCACAGAAGAAATGAAATGCCTTAGAGAACCAAAATAATAATCCATCCATCCATCCATCCATTTTCTACCGCTTATCCGGGGCCGGGTCACGGGGGCAGCAGCCCAGACTTCCCTCTCCCCGACACTTCCTCCAGCTCTTCCGGGGGAATACCGAGGCGTTCCCAGGCCAGCCGAGAGACATAGTCCCTTCAGCGTGTCCTAGGTCTTCCCCAGGGCCTCCTCCCGGTTAGAGCCAGATTCCGTGTCCGGGGATTGGGTCGCCGAGGCCTCCGCCTTCGACTGCCACCCAATCCACATTGCACACTGCAGGTGGTGGGCCCACAGGAGACCAAAATAATAATAATTTTAATAAATAAAAATTATTGAATAAATAAATAATGGTGAGTCGTGTCATGCTCTCTGTTTGTGATGAATCATAATCGTAATCAGATTCGGACCACGAACCACGTGGCAAGAAATGTGACAGCCACAGTGTGAAAACCTCCTAAGGGGCAGTTGATGAATTTTATCATCAATGAAAGTTCACAATACCAAACTACACAAGGCCAAGTCAAAACTACATTCATACTAAAAAAATCTGAAGGGATTTCTTTTTTTTTCCTCTTTGTGTTCTGACTACTCTACAAAGCGAATCATGTGTAGAGATTCATGTGCTCGTTCGAATACTATATTGTTTTAAGATTAACAATAGTCTCGACGGGAAAATATAAAGCTTTCTAAATAGAAATTTGTATTTCAAATTTTCTGAAGGAGTCGCCAGTGACGGTGCTTGAAAATATGCTCACTGCTGTGGTCATGATTGTAAATAGTCAGAGGTAAAGCCGCCTCTTTGAGTTATCCAGCAAAGCAAAGGCTTCAGGATAATGGATTGTTTTGTTTTGCGTTATTAACTAAGAGAGAGAGAGAGAGAGAGAGAGAGAAATACAGTATGAGAGGCTGATGAGTGAAAAAAACTATTTCTGTGTTATAATAAAATTGATAACACACTCTAGGACATTTAGTTAAACTTGGACATGAAAGTTCACCTGCTGCCTTAAAAATGCGAGTAAACACAACATGAAAATCGACACAACACAAATCGTCAAGCCAATGCCTTTCTTTAAGCTTCAATTTTGGATGTTTTTATAAAATTTAGTTTATTATCCAAATCTTTTCATGACAACCGAAGACACAGAGAAGAAAAACGTTCACATAACTTAATTTTACTGTGCAGGAACGAACTTGTTTTCACTGCATTAACTGTAACTATAAATAGATAGAAAGAATAAGATGCTCCTAACCCTAACCCTAATAATAAAAAATAGCTTTGTCAAATAACTCTGGAATAAAACAAATAAACAACATTAGGACATGCTGTATTTGGAAACTTTTGGGTGGTAACATCAGACCATCCTAACGGTGATGATTTTTTAGAACCTGGTTGTGGAATTTCTGTTTATTTCTTATGTTAATACACTCCAAGCAAACAGATAGATTAGGTTTCAATTTCCTGTAGTGTTTTATTAAACTTAAGTAGTGGTCTGCTTCTCAATGGTGCCGATATTTACTCAGTCAAAATGAAGAAATAGTCAGAATTGGTAGAGATCATTGCACAGTGAAAGTACAAGACAACTTGGCATTCATCATTCATGGCATAATAAACTGCAACTAAATCAATCCACAGTGATAACAATGTCATTGTCAGTAATATCTCATGTCGCTTGAGGTCTCAGAGTTTTCTGTGTAGTGAAAAAGAAATACAGGGCTAAGGTTTCCAAATGAAAAGGGGCAAGAAAATAATCCCTAATGCCCTTTCTTCTGGTGCCACAGAGGACAACATGCAGAGGAATATATAAATACAAACTGGTTGATTAGAATGGTAAACAGGATGCCCCAGCACTGGGCAGCTCATCTGAATTCTCTACAGGCCATCATTGATGTTCCAGCCCAGTGGCCTTTTCCCATTTTCAACACCCCTATTCCATTTCCTTCAGCATTCTGTAGTGGCAAATATATTTCTCTCACATAGCCATGAGTCCTGGACCACTTCAGAATAATAAAAGTAAAAAAATAAAAAAGAAACTCAAATTGTGCCAATTTTTGCTGTCATCTTTAACCCTCCAGTCACTCAACTACTGTCAAGATGTCAAGGTCAACCTGATGAAGTGTCTCCTGAGGAGTGCGATGCAACAGGAGCCCAGAAGAAAAGGTAAATGAGGCTTTTTGTGAATGTGTTTAGAAGAAGAAAAAGAAGTAGGAGGCTTTATATGTCACATATGAATTACAGCACAATGAAATTCTTTTCTTTGCATATTCCACCATGTTAGGAATCTACCACCACTGCCTCAACTGAACCACCACTGCCTCAACTGAACCACCACTGCCCCAACTGAACCACCACTGCCCCAACTGAACCACCACTGCCCCAACTGAACCACCACTGCCCCAACTGAACCACCACTGCCCCAACTGAACCACCACTGCCACAACTAAACCACCACTGCCCCAACTAAACCACCACTGGCACAACTGAACCACCACTGCACCAACTAAACCACCACTGCCCCAACTGATCCACCACTTCCCCAACTAAACCACCACTGCCCCAACTGAACCACCACTGGCACAATTGAACCACCACTGGCACAACTGAACCACCACTGCCACAACTGAACCACCACTGCCCCAACTGAACCACCACTGCCCCAACTGAACCACCACTGCCCCAACTAAATGACCACTGCCCCATCTGAACCACCACTGGCCCAACTGAACCTCCACTTCCCCAACTGATCCACCACTGCCCCAACTAAACCACCACTTCCCCAACTGATCCACCACTGCCCCAACTAAACCACCACTGCCCCAACTAAACCACCACTGCCCCAACTGAACCACCACTAACTCAACTGAACCACCACTGCCCAATCTATACCACCACTGACCCAACTGATCCACCATTGCCCCAACTAAACCACTACTGCCTCAACTGAACCACCACTGCCTCAACTGAACCACCACTGCCTCAACTGAAACACCACTGGCACAACTGAACCACCACTGGCACAACTGAACCACCACTGGCACAAGTGAAACACCACTGGCACAACTGAAACACCACTGGCACAACTGAAACACCACTGGCACAACTGAACCACCACTGGCACAACTGAACCACCACTGCCCCAACTGAACCAACACTGCCCCAACACTGCCCCAACTGAACCTCCACTGCCCCAACTGAACCTCCACATCCCCAACTGAACCTCCACTGCCCCAACTGAACCACCACTGCCCCAACTGAACCTCCACTTCCCCAACTGAACCACCACTGCCTCAACTGAACCACCACTGCCTCAACTGAACCACCACTGCCCCAACTGAACCATCACTGCCTCAACTAAACCACCACTGCCTCAACTGAACCACCACTGCACCAACTAAACCACCACTGCCTCAACTAAACCACCACTGCGTCAACTGAACCACCACTGCCCCAACTGAACCACCACTGTCCCATCTGTACCACCACTGCCCGAACTGATCCACCATTGCCCCAACTAAACCACCACTGCCCCATCTGAACCACCATTTATTCATAACCTTTTTACCAACGGTGCCAATATTTCTCATAACCCTGCAAAATAAGACCTGGCTTATTAACTTAATAAACATAAAAATCTTCCAAAAACTAGACTGACAGATTATCAAAGTACTAATAAAAAGTGTATTCCAGGTCATTTTGTGGTGAAAGTTAGTGAACCTTCAGTAGACTCTGGAAATGTTATTCATTTCGCTTCTATACTGAAGCGAGTTTGATTGACAGGCGCACGACAAAGTCGGAAACTGGAAGATTTATGGGATTATGGGTGAGTGCTGTTCTTCCTCCTGCCTTCATTTCCTTCTTATCCTCTACTGGGGCTTCGGCTGTGCCTCTCGATCTGCACTGAATCTTTAATGAACTTCCTTATTGATATTTCAGAAGTGTTGAAAACCTCAATAAACACTAACATCTTCTCATTCATGCATTTCTATTGATTTTAATGGCTGTTAACACGCGCGTACCAAGCGCCCATGGGCGAGATGAGGTTCGGACCAGGGGCGGTTCTAGGATTTCATCTTTAGGGGGTTTTTAGCCCTCAGTGAGAATTTAAAACAAGAAGAGTTTTATATTATATACCATATGACTACATATTAAGCCAAAAGTTATGGTATTATTTAAAATGGCAAAAGTGGACACCAAAATTTTACGCATGATGTAATGATGCCAGTCTTGAATCAAATCAGTTCATGTATGTGTGCATTCTCTACAAACAGTGTGTCCAATGAATGCAGTCATTAATAAAAAAAATATTCACAAGACAAAGACCAAATCAATAAATGTTATTTTTATTTAGTATTGAATGGATTGTTTGCATTAATATTTTGTTTGTGCTACAACTCTGGTAATAAGAATAGTGACATTTCACTGCTTTTGGTTGCCGTCTTTGCGGCTTTCCGCCGATTAACGTTATAGATAAACGCCTCCAGCTCTGACTGCGCGTGCCTGAGCTTCTCCGTTCTAATAAAGCAGATAGCTGATGACGCACTTTTGAAAGACTACAACGCACGGCCGTAAAGGCAAAGTAAAAAAAAAATCACTCTTGGATCAAACTGATAAATAATTTTCGTTCCCATTGAAAGAAATGTCCTGCATTTTAACTTAATTTTTTCTTTTTGAAAGAAAAAATTATACTTATAGTTTTAGGGTGGCTGAGATCACAGACAGGGGGGCTGGAGCCACCCTAAAAAAGGCCTAGAACCGCCCCTGGTTCGGACAAACTGACATCCACTGTGGGAACATGCATTCTGCCTAATTCTGATATCTGAACATCTTTAGAGTTCAAAAGTCAATTTGTTATCCACGTGCTAGAAAAAGAAATGTGTTCTCAGAGCGGTTAAAACGTTTGGAAAACCAAGGCAAATGTGTAGACGTGATCGACGAGACGTGAATATAAGTGAATATAAGTATGTTATAAGCAGAAAAGTTTCCGTTGCTACCCCAAAGTGTTTGAATCCATTTTACAACACAGTAGTTTTATTCTTATTCTTCATGCGATTCTAGTTTCATTCGATGCTCTTGAACGCCCATTAAACAGTTAGCCCTTGCTGTCAGCTATAAATCAGTATACACTGAAAAATGAATTAAGAGTGTGTGCTTTACGTGTGTGCTTTACTGGATATTTGTGATGTTTTGGTAAAGCAACTCAGTTAAAGAGGATTCAAACGCTAGAGCTTTAGTTTTGGATTCATCCAATAAATTCAGGAGTCAGCGGATTGTAAGATGTTTTGACATATAGGGCCTTTTTACACCTGGTCACTTCATGTGTTTTCTCTGATCCGATAGCTATCTGATTTGTTAAAACTGTTCCATTTACATTAGGCCACATAAATGCGTCTCGGCGAATCGGATATCGATCCGATCTTTCTACTCCCGCCCGAAATGCAAATATATTTCACCTCATTTCCGGGGTAATTGAAATGGAACACGCTTTGGTGTATGCGGTTGCTACAAAAAAACAGCATTTACTGTTTTGCTGCATTTTCGCTGGAGGCAGCAGTGCATTTTAAGACCCAACGAGACACCCGGGTGAAAGATCGGAGCCAGCACTGGTGGGAAAACATATTTGTTTCTGGCGCGATGCACGACTCGCGAGTCAGCTGCGAGTGACGTACGTCCGTTTGGGAGGAGTATAGCGCTGACGTATGTGGCTTGAACAAGCACATTCATTTACACCTGTCCAGTTTCATCTGAAATGCGTCCCAGACCACCTTCTAAAGTGGTTTGAACGATCGGATTTATATCTGTGTCGAAACCGTTTCGGAGGGCATTTAGACCTGGTCTTTCTACCATCGGTTAGCTATCCGATCACATGAGGTGACCAGGTGTAAAAACCCCCATAAAGACACTGACAAACAGATGTAATAAACAGATGTGACACCCAGACATGATGCCTAACAAAGTTTCTTTTTAGTTAAATGGTGGCCCACTGAGACAGCCACGAAATGCTGTTGTTAATGAGGCTTTCAGAATGAAGTGTGAGCAAATCTGTTTATTTACAGTACAAATCATTTGAATGGCAATTTTATGTGAAACGACCATCGGGAACAGAAATCCACTCTGTGTGAGTAGGAGTCTGCTCTTATTAGTTGTGAAGTGGCAGGATCGGTAAAGGAGCTGTGGACTGAAAGAGTGTTATCCTAAAAGGTCTCAATCAGCTCTCTGGCTCTGTAAGGTGTGAGTCATATCACATGCAAGAGTTGGGACACTGGAGAGATACCAGCACCAGATTAGAACTGCTTTAAATGTATTTCAATCAAATTGTTGAAAACAACCTATCAATACATGCCCTGTTTGTGCAAGGGTTATTAATCTTAACCGTACTCTAAAGCAAGTGGTTACAAGTTCAAATTCCAATCAGTTACTGGCTTAGTAACTGGTGGTTGGTGGTGATTGGTGGTTGGTCATCATTTGGCATTGATGACATTTGGCACACACTCTTATCCAGAGCAGCTAACATTTTATACCACTAAGTAATTGAGGGTTAAGGGCATTTCTTATAGGCCCAGTAGTGGTGGCTTAGTGGAAAACCTTCCATATAGTCATCCAATACCTTAACCACTAGGCTACCACATCCCCAGACTTTATATACTTTTCGAACCTGTCTCATACTCTGTATATTTTGGTCTTTATTTCATTTTTCTGTATAGCCTTTGTCTTTAAATGAAATGTATAATGTCATGTACCAAGTTCCTTATGTGTCTAAAACCGACTCGGTCAATAAATCTGATTCTGAAGCAATAATTGAATTGAGTAACATGAACACAATTTGTTTTTGTACACTCAACATGACTCAATCGTCGTATTTTCAAAATCAATCACTGAGCTCACACCCGAGCTGAGAATTAAATACACAACGCTGGTGTTTTGCAACAGGTACATTACCACTGCACTGTTCTAACCATCCATGTTTTAATCGCCTAAATCGAACGCTATAGTTAGTTACTGTAAGGTCCATATAAGTAAAGTCATCCATCCACATGGAATTTTACAATGTGACAGGTTTCTGAACTGATCACACTCACTACACAAAATTCAATTTAGTCATTAGAAGCTCACTCACTCACTCATTTTCTACCGCTTATCCGAACTACCTCGGGTCACGGGGAGCCTGTGCCTATCTCAGGCGTCATCGGGCATCAAGGCAGGATACACCCTGGACGGAGTGCCAACCCATCACAGGGCACACACACACACTCTCAATCACTCACGCAATCACACACTACGGACAATTTTCCAGAGATGCCAATCAACCTACCATGCATGTCTTTGGACCGGGGGAGGAAACCGGAGTACCCGGAGGAAACCCTCGAGGCACGGGGAGAACATGCAAACTCCACACACACAAGGCGGAGGCGGGAATCGAACCCCCAACCCTGGAGGTGTGAGGCGAACGTGCTGTCATTAGAAGCTTGTTTAGTAAAAGTATTAACACCGTGTTTTGTTTAATATATTTTTGTGTGTAAACTGTAGGTAATATTTTGTCTTGAATCAAGTTTTTTTCCCAGTGTAACATGTCATGCTGCTGCATTTCTCTATTTTATTGCTATTTCTCCTAAAAAACATAGACGTCGGTTCAAATTTAGAAAAGTCAATGAAAAGAAATTCGTAAAAATTCTTAAATTATTTACTTGAAAGAAATAAACAGTAGGTTTACACTATGAGTGCAAAGATTTTATTTTATAATGCCAAATTTAAAAAAACAAAACAAAAAAAACTGTTAATTGTCTATGGTTAAAAATAAAATTCATGTAAAAGTAAAAGCATCTATTAAATTCTTGAAATAAATATTTAAATGGTTCAGAAACTAACTTACAGAATCTAGTGTCTCGAGAAAAACTCTTCGTCAGACTCTGGTGAAAAACCACTAATGTGTAAGCATCATTACACCTTATAAATCCTGGATCATTGTAATGTTGTGCAACTAAAACATTTTTCTTTTTTTTTTTTTTTTTTGTAGAATTGTCCAGGATTAAAGCTCAATCGCTTCTCAAAGCACATACGTCAACCAATCCATCCATTTAATACCTCAGCATGTGTTATAAAGCCTATAGACTGCCTTCTGTCCTCTGTCCTTATGTCACTCTGACCTGTCTAAATGAGTGTCTAAAAGATTCATTCATTTATTCATTCATTCATTAATTCATTCATTTTCTACCGCTTATCCGAACTACCTCGGGTAACTGGGAGCCTGTGCCTATCTCAGGCGTCATCGGGCATCAAGGCAGGATACACCTTGGACGGAGTGCCAACCCATCGCAGGGCACACACACACTCTCATTCACTCACACAATCACACACTACGGACAATTTTCCAGAGCTGCCAATCAACCTACCATGCATGTCTTTGGACCGGGGGAGGAAACCGGAGTACCCGGAGTGTCTAAAAGATTCACTTTAGCTAATTAATTCATCATAAGGACAACGTTATATTTGTATTTTAGTACGTTTTATGTCTCTTAATATATTATTAACTTTTTCTTTTTTTTTCCATAAAAAAAAAAAAATCTAAATTTAAATCAAAATCAAAAGCAACTAATTTTTCAGAAATGAAACCTGCTACATAATTAAAGTTTATTATAATTATATAAGATATTTTTACATATATATTTTTTAATCCGGATTAAACCACCTGCCTTTAATATGTCACTGATTTTAGATCTATGTGTATTCAATTGATTTTCTGTGTCTAACTGCTATTGCAAGAAGTCTCCTAACATGTTTTATGTATTTTAATTCATTTCATATCTGTTTCTTTTTTCTTTTTCTTTTTTTTGTAAATGAAACCTGCTACATAAATAAAATGTATAAAATAAAATTAAGTCAGAACAGAACATGAGTCTGGAGACGTGTGTTGACGTGTTTTTTGGTGAAGTCAGGATCTGAACCAGACACACATACAGTTCATTGATCTGGTCAATACTGACCTCTGTAAGTATTCGTTGTGTAAGACTGACAAGGTAAAGACTGACTGTGTGAGTCTACTATTAAAAGGTCGATACATGTATCAGTAAACAAGCTCACAAACACGTAACTACCTGAAATAAAAAGATCTTGCAGAACATGTAGAACAGATGATCTACATCAGTCAGGATTTGAAAAAAAATGTCTGTTACGGATGATATTGGGGAGCCACACACACACACACACATATATACACACACACACATATATACACACACACACACACACACACATATATATACACACACACACACACAGACGTACAAGTATGTACACAAACACCTAGACACACCAACACACACAGATATACACACAAAGTCACAGAAACATAGAGACACACACTTACACTCACTTACACATATATACACAAACACCTGGACACATCGACACACAGATATACACACAAAGTCACAGAAACATAGAGACACACACACACTTACACTCATGTACACGTATATACACACACATACAAACACACACACACGCACAGACGTACATGTATGTACACAAACACCTAGACACACACAGAGACAGATTAATGGTTGCCATAGATGTGGACTCCTGACCTCTCCTGAGATCTTCAGTTTTATGGTATCTGTTTCCACTCGACACTCGACTCAGTAAAACTCTGTCAGCGAAAAGTGCAAATCCGCCAAGACTCCATTCACGAGTGCAATCACACACTAAGCGGTCATTAATTAGGAAGCATGAATCCACTGTTTATGGTTTACAAAGACGCAGGACGCTTTACTCCTGTATGCATTTCAGGTTCAGGGTTTTAGCCCAGTTTGTAGAGCATGAGTTTGTCAAGTCAAGTCAAGTTAAGTAGAGAAGCTTTTTTTTTTTTTTATAAAAAAAAATTAAAAAATGTTATTTATTGTATAGCTGTTGCAGTACACAGTGAAATGAGACAACGTTTCTCCAGGACCATGTGGTACATAAAACAAACACAAAGCTAAGGACTTAGTAAGTAGTCCTAGCCACATAATGTGCAACTGTGCAACCTGGTGCAAACAGTGCAGGACAAGACACAAGACAGACAAGACAGTGCAGGACAAGACACAAGACAGACAAGACAGTGCAGGACAAGACACAAGACAGACAAGACAGTGCAGGACAAGACACAAGACAGACAAGACAGTGCAGGACAAGACACAAGACAGGCAAGACAGTGCAGGACAAGACACAAGACAGGCAAGACAGTGCAGGACAAGACACAAGACAGGCAAGACAGTGCAGGACAAGACACAAGACAGGCAAGACAGTGCAGGACAAGACACAAGACAGAGCAGGACAAGACACAAGACAGACAAGACAGTGCAGGACAAGACACAAGACAGACAAGACAGTGCAGGACAAGACAGTGCAGGACAAGACACAAGACAGGCAAGACAGTGCAGGACAAGACACAAGACAGACAAGACAGTGCAGGACAAGACACAAGACAGACAAGACAGTGCAGGACAAGACACAAGACAGACAAGACAGTGCAGGACAAGACACAAGACAGACAAGACAGTGCAGGACAAGACACAAGACAGACAAGACAGTGCAGGACAAGACACAAGACAGACAAGACAGTGCAGGACAAGACACAAGACAGACAAGACAGTGCAGGACAAGACACAAGACAGACAAGACAGTGCAGGACAAGACACAAGACAGGCAAGACAGTGCAGGACAAGACACAAGACAGGCAAGACAGTGCAGGACAAGACACAAGACAGGCAAGACAGTGCAGGACAAGACACAAGACAGACAAGACAGTGCAGGACAAGACACAAGACAGACAAGACAGTGCAGGACAAGACACAAGACAGACAAGACAGTGCAGGACAAGACAGACAAGACAGTGCAGGACAAGACACAAGACAGGCAAGACAGTGCAGGACAAGACACAAGACAGGCAAGACAGTGCAGGACAAGACACAAGACAGGCAAGACAGTGCAGGACAAGACACAAGACAGACAAGACAGTGCAGGACAAGACACAAGACAGACAAGACAGTGCAAGACAAGACACAAGACAGACAAGACAGTGCAGGACAAGACACAAGACAGACAAGACAGTGCAGGACAAGACACAAGACAGACAAGACAGTGCAAGACAAGACACAAGACAGACAAGACAGTGCAGGACAAGACACAAGACAGACAAGACAGTGCAGGACAAGACACAAGACAGGCAAGACAATGTAGGACAAGACACAAGACAGGCAAGACAGTGCAGGACAAGACTCAAGACAGGCAAGACAGTGCAGGACAAGACACAAGACAGGCAAGACAGTGCAGGACAAGACACAAGACAGGCAAGACAGTGCAGGACAAGACACAAGACAGCCAAGACAGTGCAGGACAAGACACAAGACAGACAAGACAGTGCAGGACAAGACACAAGACAGCCAAGACAGTGCAGGACAAGACACAAGACAGACAAGACAGTGCAGGACAAGACACAAGACAGGCAAGACAGTGCAGGACAAGACACAAGACAGGCAAGACAGTGCAGGACAAAAGACAGTGCAGACGAAAAGTGACAAGACAATACAAAAAAGACAATACACAAAAGACCATAAACAGAAACAGCGGCGACTGTATTGTGTACAGGATTTGTGCAAAAACAGAAAATGACTGAAATATTGTACAGTACTGTATGTGCAAAACAACGGAAATGATTAGACAGTGTGTACAAAGAGCAAAAAAAGTAAAAACGTGTGCAAAACAACATGTAAACAGGTTGATGGATGTATATTGGAAGTGTGTGAATTTGGTGTAGATCTGTGCAGTCCATACACAGAATCCATGTAATCCATTTTACAGATTCCATACTACAGACTCCATGATACAGACTCAATGCTACAGACTCCATGCTACAGACTCCATGCTTACAGACTCCATGCTTACAGACTCCATACTACAGACTCCATGCTACAGACTCCATGCTTACAGACTCCATGCTTACAGACTCCATGCTACAGACTCCATGTTACAGACTCAATTCTACAGATTCCATACTACAGACTCCATGCTTACAGACTCCATGCTACAGACTCCATGCTACAGACTCCATGCTTACAGACTCCATGCTTACAGACTCCATGCTTACAGACTCCATGCTACAGACTCCATGCTACAGACTCCATGTTACAGACTCAATTCTACAGATTCCATACTACAGACTCCATGCTTACAGACTCCATGCTTACAGACTCCATGCTTACAGATTCCATACTACAGACTCCATGCTTACAGACTCATGCTACAGACTCCATGCTTACAGACTCCATGCTTACAGACTCCATGCTTACAGACTCCATGCTTACAGACTCCATACTACAGACTCCATGCTTACAGACTCATGCTACAGACTCCATGCTTACAGACTCCATGCTACAGACTCCATGCTACAGACTCCATGCTACAGACTCCATGCTTACAGACTCCATGCTACAGACTCCATGCTTACAGACTCCATGCT
Source organism: Tachysurus vachellii (assembly GCF_030014155.1). NCBI lineage: Eukaryota > Metazoa > Chordata > Actinopteri > Siluriformes > Bagridae > Tachysurus > Tachysurus vachellii. The sequence continues at coordinate 27,697,557 of NC_083463.1, read as the reverse complement.
TACAGACTCCATGCTACAGACTCCATGCTACAGACTCCATGCTTACAGACTCCATGCTACAGACTCCATGCTACAGACTCCATACTACAGACTCCATACTACAGACTCCATACTACAGACTCCATGCTACAGTCTCCATGCTACAGACTCCATGCTTACAGACTCCATACTACAGACTCCATGCTACAGACTCCATGCTACAGACTCCGTGCTACAGACTCCGTGCTACAGACTCCGTGCTACAGACTCCATGCTACAGACTCTACACTGTTCTGAACACAGTGCACAGCAGGATCCACAAAAATTAAAGAAAAATAGCATCAGGATCTGACGTTTATTGGGTTTTAATTTCCCCATGAAATGTTAGGATTTAAGTGCAGCGGCATTGGGATGGACTTCCAGAAAAGATCTGAGCTTCTGAACCGTTCTAAATGTTCACACTTCTATTCAATTTCTACGCTAATTCTAGATCCATTGAGCTCATTTCTTCACTTCTGAACTAATTGTTAAAGCTCCGAGCTCGTTACCAAACCTCTGATAAAGCAGCAGCTTCTGATGGATCAGATGTGAGAATACACCCCTGCTGTGGCATGTTTATGATGAGGACATGAGCGTGTGGTTTTAGTCCACTTCACCTTTGTATTTGGAAGCAGCGAGTTGAACCAGTTGCACCTTTGTAATGTGCTGAAACTCAAATGGATATTGTGCTTGTCAATGTTTAACACCAGCTAATAAAAGTTAAACACACAGAATCGCTCTCCATTGTTGTAACCTGTCAGACACAGGAGAGTACACACACACGCATGCACACACACACTATCTATCTCTCTCACACACACACGCACGCACACACACACACATGCTCTATCTCTCTCACACACACACACGCATGCATGCATGAACACACACACTCTAGCTCTCTCTCTTACACACGCGCGTGCACACACACTCACTCTCTCTCTCTCACACACACACACACACACATACACACTCTCTCTCTCTCTCACACACACGCACACACACATACTCTCTATCTCCCTCTCACACACACACACACACATTCACTTACTCTATTACACACACTCACTCTCTCTCTCTCACACACCCACACACATTCACTTACCCTCTCTCTGTTCTCTCTCTCTCTCTCTCTCTCTCACACACACACACACACGTACGCACACATACACACTCTCTCTCTCTCTCACACACACGCGCACACACACATACTCTCTATCTCTCTCTCTCACACACACACAAAAACACACACATTCACCCTCTATTACACACACTCACTCTCTCTCTCACACCCACACACATTCACTCTCTCTCTCTCTCGCTTATTTTAAAAAATTCTTTGTTATGCATGATATTGGGTATATATTCACACACACACACACACACACACACACATATTACACACTTTGACAGTTCCAAGCACAGTTCCACTGGTGTAATAGGCAGCAATTTTGGTGTCACTCCGCACTAATATTGGCCACCATTTAAAGATTTAGAGTGCAGCTGCATTAAGATTGTAGAAGACTTGCAGAATAAACAGACCTGAGCTTCTAGGCTCATTTAAACTTCTAAACTTATTCTAAATCTTCCAAACAAATACTCAGACCTCCAAGCTGAAAGTAAACTTCTTCACCAATTCAGTATATTTTGAACTAAATGAAACATCTGAGCTAATTACAACCAAATTCCCAAACCTCGACTAATTCGGAAACATCTGCACTAATTACAAAACATCTGAGCTTCTGAAACTTGAAGCTAAATCCAGGTGAGTCTTTATCCTGGTGACTCCAGAGTTTATCCCAGGAACATTGGGTGCAAGGTGAGAACACAGACCAGACAAGGCCACCGTCCATTACACAGCAGCATGGACACACACACAGTCGCACACTCAATCAAACAAACGAGTCTCGGTGGATTCTTGGTGGAAACGAAGAACCCTGAGGAACCCTGTACGGATAGAAGGACAAACCTAAGATACTCTGTACTGACGCTAACGGCAATGCTCTCAAAAATATAACCGTTAACTCAACTGGATATTCAGCACATAGCCAAAAACCGTTCGGTGGATTTCATTGTGTTGCTGTCACCGGAAGATTCCCTGAAATTCCAACAATTGAAATCCAGAGAATTTCAAGGAACAACTAATAACCTAAGACATGATCTCCAATCCAGACTTGTACATCTGGACTCATGGATTTGCGCCAGGATTTAACTTTGGAAATAATCCATCGGACTTACCTTGGCATTGGAATCCCTGTTTTCCAAAGCCCCTGCATATAAGAGAGAGAGAGAGAGAGAGAGAGAGAGAGAGAGAGAGAGAAAACAGAGTCACATGGTGAAAAGAAAGCAATGCATTAGACAACTAGATCTTCCAAATCCTTTAATGGGCTTTTAGCTATCAGTTCCCTTCCATGCCGCGAGCAATCTAAGTCGATTAAAAAGACACTGCAGTGCAAATGAACGATGTAAATATTTGATATCTGATCCGCTTCAAATATTTTCATGTCCAGTCTTGGATTTATCAATGCACCAACAAGCTAATGAGCATCATCACTCACTATTCTCACAGTCGTCTCACACACACACACGCACACACTCACACGCACACACACACAAACACTTGTAGCATTATCTGCTGATCACTGATCTTCTAGTAGATAGATGTGTCATTAACAGTAATATAGCAAGTGGGAAAGGAGCTAATTTAAACACACCTTATCGTAGAGTTTAAGTCATATGTCGTGTTCAAAATGTTGATCGACTTTCATGCGAAATTTTACATGACAGATTCAATTACTGAGAAAGTGAACATAGCACAGAGGAAACATCAATCACACACATACACACACACATAAATCAGGGAACATGCTTTTAGTGTGCCATGTTTTACTGGAAATCAGATGTTATGGGAAATTATTCAAGATAGATGATGATGATGATGATGATGATGATGATTATGGAAGGATGGGCACATGGAAAACACGGAATACATCTTGTCCTTAGAATGTGAGACACCGAATACTGAAAATGTCCAGAATGTGCTGAAAATATAAAACACCCAGAGTACACAGAGAAAAAAATGGAACACCACAACTAACAGAATACTGAAAATGTCCGGAATACACGAAATATATACGGAATATACTGAAAATATGGAACATCTGGAACTCACATAATGCCTAAACCACCCTGACAATGACTCCACAACCCAAGATACCACAAAGGATGAAACACTGGCCAGAACAGACAAAACACACACTAAGCATCCAGGATTCATGATGTTCACAGCGCTCCTTGAAACGGAATATAGGGAATACTAAATAATTCCTCAATAGTCACACATAATTTCCCACATAATATACTGAACATACAAAATGTCTGTCCAGAACATTCCAAACACCCAGACCCCAGTCTCCAAGGTGGTCCTGGAACAAACTCTGGAATACCGAAAATGATCAAATCCAGGAAAGACAATGAAGAACAGGAAAAATCTGATTATTTTGGAACACTCGAAATCTACCAAAGTTTATTTTTATTAGAACACAGAAAGTGGCCAAGATAAATAGAGCAGACTAAAACAGCCTGGACACACGGAATGCACTGCTATGGAAATACATGGAATGGAATATATGGAATAATGAAAATGATTTACAGGATGTACAGAACTTTAAAAAAAAAAAAAAAAAAAAAAAGACAATGCACAGCTTATCAAAAAATACACCCAAGACATGAAGCTCCAACAGAATAAAATAGAAAAAAAAAAAAACACACTTAAAACACACTGAATTACCCACAGAACACACTTAACAACCGGAAACACACTCTCACACACACACACACATACACATAGACATACTGTACACATACACACACATATACACATACACATACACACACACACACACACACATACACATTCATATACACATACATATACACACATTCACACACACACACATACAGTACATACATATACACATACACACACACACATATACACACGCACACATACACACACCCTGAATAAGTGACAAACACGCATCAGTTGTATTGAAACATTTCAATTAGTTTTTAAAAGCAGCTTTGAAAGTTGTTTAGTAAACAAATCAGCAGTGTAACTGGTTGTCATGCTGTTTAAAGCGGATCCCATCACGACATGTCCCCACACTGACACACTGATTTACTGACCAGATGAAGTCGGTGCAGTGGCTACAGAAAGTCGGCTGCTTGAAGAACCTCGCGGTGAATTTGTGGTTCTTCACTTCGTGGACGTTTTTCTGCCTCAACGCTCCTTTACGGGCGAATCGGTTCGCGACGTCCGCTGAGGACGAGTCAGTGACATCAGCCATGGCACGATATAAAGAAACAAAACAATGTAAACAAAATAATTCCTCGTGCAGCTGACAGAAAGTTGCTGTCAGATCAGTGCGCGCGCGTGTGTGTGTGTGTGTGTGTGTGTGTGTGTGTGTGTGTTAGGTTTTCCAACGTAATGCAACAGGCTCGCCGATATTCCGGAGGCGGAACTCGGACCGACTCGTGCTGTTCTACTCGTCGTTACTTCTACGCGGTTTCAGTTCGTGCTCGAGCTCGTAATCCTCCGCTTCCTCCTGGAGCGCGTGGTGACGTCACTCCGGTCCATAATTGAATGGGAGGGATAGAGGCGCGCACGAGGTAAAGTCTCGTGCAGGGAGCGACATCCGGCGGCCAAAGAGCAGCTGCACAAACAGGGTGCAAATTCATGCTCATTTCTTTAAGGATAGAATTTCTATATTCAATCGTAGAAACAAACTACTACTCTATTACTGACTCTGTGCTCTGACACTCTGACTCTGCGCTCTGACTCTGTGCTCTGACCCTGCGCTCTGACCCTCTGACCATGTGCTCTGACCCTGTGCTCTGACCCTCTGACTCTGAGCTTTGACACTGTGCTCTGACCCTGTGCTATGACCCTGTGCTCTGACCCTGCACTCTGACCCTCTGACCCTGTGCTCTGACCCTGTGCTCTGACCCTCTGACTCTGAGCTCTGACTCTGAGCTCTGACCCTGTGCTATGACCCTGTGCTCTGACCCTGTGCTCTGACCCTCTGACCCTGTGCTCTGACCCTGTGCTCTGACCCTCTGACTCTGCGCTCTGACCCTGTGCTCTGACCCTGTGCTCTGACCCTGTGCTCTGACCCTGTGCTCTGACCCTCTGACTCTGAGCTCTGACCCTGTGCTCTGACCCTGTGCTCTGACCCTGTGCTCTGACCCTCTGACCCTGTGCTCTGACCCTGTGCTCTGACCCTCTGACTCTGCGCTCTGACCCTGTGCTCTGACCCTGCGCTCTGACCCTCTGACTCTGCGCTCTGACCCTGTGCTCTGACCCTGTGCTCTGACCCTCTGACTCTGCGCTCTGACCCTGTGCTCTGACTCTGCGCTCTGACCCTGTGCTCTGACCATGTGCTCTGACCCTGTGCTCTGACCCTCTGACTCTGCGCTCTGACCCTGTGCTCTGACTCTGCGCTCTGACCCTGTGCTCTGACCCTGTGCTCTGACCCTGTGCTCTGACCCTCTGACTCTGCACTCTGACCCTGTGCTCTGACTCTGCGCTCTGACCCTGTGCTCTGACCATGTGCTCTGACCCTGTGCTCTGACCCTCTGACCCTGCGCTCTGACCCTGTGCTCTGACTCAGCGCTCTGACCCTGTGCTCTGACCCTGTGCTCTGACCCTGCGCTCTGACCCTCTGACCCTGTTCTCTGACCCTGTGCTCTGACCCTCTGACCCTGTTCTCTGACCCTGTGCTCTGACCCTCTGACTCTGCGCTCTGACCCTGTGCTCTGACTCTGCGCTCTGACCCTGTGCTCTGACCCTGTGCTCTGACCCTGCGCTCTGACCCTCTGACCCTGTGCTCTGACCCAAACTTACAAAGTCTGGATTTTCTTTTGGTATTTGTTATAAGGAATATAAAAATAAGAATTTGTGGTTGTTTGTGGTTTAAATCAAAAAAAAAAAAAAAAAAAAAAAAAAACCAAACCAATCCAAACCAAAACAGAACAAAAAACAACAACAACAACAAAAATCTAAAAGTTCATAATCAAACCGATTATTTGGAATCTGAATTGTGGCTTCAGTAAACATTGCAGTTAAGGTGTTTTAGTATTCATTAAGTCTGAGCAACTAATTTTTGCATCAGTGATTGCATTGGTGGAAATTTCCTCCAAGTTTTAACCAGCAAAACTTTTAGTTTATCCACTTCACTTTTAAAGCGTTGATAATCAAATTTTTTCAATGTATCCCACAGATTATCTATAGGGTTTAGGTCAGAACTCTGGAAAGAATACTTTCAAAATGTTACTGGATTGCTTTGAATCATTATCCTGCTTAAAAAATCCACTTCTGCTGGATCATTAGTTTTTTTACTCATTCATCTGAGTTTGTATGTCCAAAACCAGTGAACACAAGCTCACCACCACCATTGTAGGAAAAACAACCTCAGCCACCTTCCTGAATTCTTCTCCTGGTTTTCTCCACCCAATCCCTCGACTATCAGCGTCACTAAAGCAAAATCTAAATTCATCTGAAATTAAGACTGATTCAGAAGGTGTATGTTCTGCTGCAAAATTCTTCCTTGCATTCTTATTCTTGTGACTGATGAATGGTTTCTGCTGTAAATAATTTGTTCTAGACTTATATCTGGTAATAGCCATTGTTGTCTAAAGTAAGCATGGCTAGTTTTTCTTAAATTTTACTGACAATTACAGTTGGATATTGTCTACGTTTATCCGCAAGTCCTTCATCTTTAAACTTTTAACATTATATCCAATGGGTTGAAAGAAAGATTTAGTGTTTTTGTTGATCTGGTGAAAATTGAGGTCCTCTTTGTGCAAAAAGGTGAGGATTCTTAGTCATTTACTGTTAACATTTAGCTGGTCCCAAGCATTCCAGGTTCCAAGTCAATTTTCCATGTGCATTCTAGTGCTTTTGCTTGCAGGCAAAAGCAGGCAAAATTGACATATAAAGAAGCTCTACATGAAAGATTTGTGTGATTAGCCACACAATCTCAGTCTTGTTCATCTTTGATTAAAAAAACTGATCTGTCACATTGATCTGATCACATTAGTAAAATTTGACTGATTAGGCTCAACAGAATTACTCATTTTAGCACCAACATTTTTTGATATGATGTCCGGTGTGTCAACAACATTGACATGTGGATGTTGCCACTTTGGGAATTAAAGTTTAATGACCATTGGTGTGAATAAGGTTTAATTTTTCCAGAAAATTTACACCACTGTACTTCCTGATTTTGTGTTATGCCTTTTTTTTTTGACACTGGTTCTAAATAAAAATACTTACACCCTGGTTCATTCACTTCCATGTCACAATATCTTACTCCAAATGTGTTCGCCTCGTTCGCCTCACACCTCCAGGGTTGGGGGTTCGATTCCCACCTCCGCCTTGTGTGTGTGGAGTTTGCATGTTCTCCCCGTGCCTCGGGGGTTTCCTCCGGGTACTCCGGTTTCCTCCCCCGGTCCAAAGATGGTAGGTGGTAGGTTGATTGGCATCTCTGGAAAATTGTCCCTAGTGTGTGATTGCGTGAGTGAATGAGAGAGTGTGTGTGCCCTGCGATGGGTTGGCACTCCGTCCAGGGTGTATCCTGCCTTGATGCCCGATGACGCCTGAGATAGGCACAGGCTCCCCGTGACCCGAGGTAGTTCGGATAAGCGGTAGAAGATGAATGAATGAATGAATGAATGAATGAATGAATGAACTCATTATCTTCATATATTGTCATAACGGATATCCTGTTGATACGGTGCAAGTTTTTGTGAGTAGACATTTTATTTAATGTTGATGGAAGGAGTCTCCAGTGTCAGCAGCTTGTAACAGTCAGGAAACTGCATGCATCATTATATTATATCAAATGCGGTCCACTTTTTAGGCCTTATCTCTTAAAACCTGAGAGAAAAATGTCAATATTAAATTGCTACACTAAACAAATCTCTTATTCTGACCTTTGAGCTCAGATTTGTCAATCTCAGGAACCCAACAGCTAATAAAGCAAATATCGGTGCTCCGATTAAGAAAAACACGAATACTAAACATCTGCTTGCTGCATAAAAGCTGATTTAACTGTTTTATGAAGGTATTATCTATAAGTGACACTCATCTGTAACTCAAACAGAGGAATAAACTGTTGCTGACATGAGCAGTTTTCACGGGATGTGTAACACACAAATGAGGATGAAGGGAGTGTACAAACATTCAAAAGGTCATAAACTTTTGAATGCTGGTAAATGACGATGACCCGGATTTCTCCATCACCTCCCCCAGCTTGTCTAAACAAGATTTCTACAAACAGCCCAGAAAAGTGTCTGTAGTCAGTATCAGCGGATTAAAAACACCTAAATATGAGGATGAGACCAGCTTTTCAGTGCTTGCTGTTGTTTATATGGCACGAGTGTCTGCTCACCGCTGTAACCTCGGCAAATGGTAAAGTAAAATAAACTTACATTCCGATTAATGGTTTTATGATTTGATTGAATGTTCTAGGATTTGACCGAAGGGATAACTTGAGCATTAGGTATCAAGGAGAAAGTATTCAGGGGCCTTTATTGTAGTATAAAAAGTTTAAAGTATATATTTTATAGTTATCAGCCCGTGGGTCAGACTTATTTTACATTAGCTCTGAAACGTAGCTTTAACAGTTACTTTAGAAGAAATATTTCATCCAGAAAAAGAATTTACAGAAATACAGATGCAGATTTGGAGCCCTAATGATCAAACCAGGAAAAATGGGAAAGAAACCTTGAGAGATAACAGACTTGAAAATGAAGCCCATTCCTTTCTGAGATTATAAATCGTTGTCTGATGTGCATGTTTGTGAATACAGCCACGGGTCTTAGTTACATATCTACAGTATCAGGATCTACAGATCATCCGCCGAAGCAAGCATGAAAACTTGGGCATAAACTGTGACAAGACTAATTTCTGAATCATAAACAATGAAAGCAGTCTGTATGAAATTAAATAAATTAACTAAATTGCTATGAACATATATGAGGTTTAATATTGTAAAGTAAAAAATGTAGACCATATCTTAAGGATAGATAGATAGATAGATAGATAGATAGATAGATAGATAGATAGATAGATAGATAGATAGATATACAGTAGCATTTAGCAGACACCCTTATAGAGTGACTTACAATTTATTTAAATTTATATAACTGAGCAATTGAAGGTTAAGGGCCTTGCTCAGGGGCCCAGCAGTGGCAACCTGGTGGACTTGGGATTCAAACTCATGGCCTTCCAGTGAGTAGTCCAACACCTTAACCACTAGGCTGGTAGATATACAGACAGATAGACAGACAATGAATGCCTCTGACTTGGGGAATATTATCGATTGAACTCCAAATAAAGTTGGATATATCTGTAAAACAAAGCGATATGCAGAACCATACTGAAGAACTATTTTTAACAGGGTTGTGTAGTTTTTCAAAGGGTGCAGTGTAAAGCTCACATTTTTTTGCATCATGATGTAGTATATCACAATATATTGTTACACCCCTATTAATCATGGTGCAGTGGTGGCTCAAGCGGTTAAGGTTCTGGGTTGAGGATCGGGGTTCATTTTTAATAATGTACAACGTCACAAAGCAGCTTTACAGAAGTATAAAATGAAACTTTGGAAAGGAAAAGCTTCCTAAAGACAATTTGAGGAAGAAACTTTGAGAAGAATCAGACTCAAAAGGAACTCATCCTCATGTGGGTGACACCAGATAGTGTGTTTTAATTTCCTTTTTATAACTGTACAATATATAAACAAGTCTAAGTGTGAAGTTTTAATTTCTTACTATAAGCTTGCCTCAGTTTTATATGATCCTGTTGATATTGTGTAAGCATCCAAAGGTTGACATGTTAGGTCACTTCCTGGTACCTGGGATATGGTAGATGTAAGAGGGTAGAAGGGTTTATACTGTAGCCAGGCACTTAATGCAGCTTATGATTGTTACATGTGATCCACGCTTCTGTGATTCTGAGCTTCGATCCCCGGGACAATATTTATTTTGTGGTTGTGTGTGTGTGTGTGTGTGTGTGTTGTGTTTGTTCCAGTGTGCAATCGGCCTCCTGAGGAGAATGGCTCAGAGCTGAGTGGAGGACAGTTATTTTTCGAGCCAGGGACAGAGGTTACACTGTCATGCAGCCAGGGTTACTCAAGTGCCGGGGGGTCACGTAAAATAATCTGCAGAAGTAATGGAGAGTGGACCAAACGCGAGCTGAAGTGCAACCGTGAGATAAAGCAGACTACACACAAACTTGTAGTGATGTTAAAAAGAATTGATCAGTCTCAAGATATCATTTTTAAGGTTACATTTGCATTCCTAACCAAAATCTCTTCCACACACTAAACTCCACATTAAAAATAAATAAATGATTAATAAATAAATGAAAAAAATGATTGGAAAAAATGTAATAAAGGCAGCCATCTTGGAAAAGCAGAATATTATTTCCTACAAATACAATTTGGCACCATTATTTACTAAGGAATTAATAACTAGACAATAATATATAGTATTTCACCCTGAATTAATTGTTATATATATAATATGTAAATTATGTAAGAAAGAAACATACTGTATAATTGTGTATATGCTGATGTTATCTACAAAAAGGTTTATATTTGACATATTATTTATTAAATGTTTCGCCAGTGTAAGATTATGACAAATTATATTTGTGCCTTATTAAAGAGAAGGAATAAAAAAAAGGAATAAATCACTTTATAAATCATTGTATTAAAGGAAAAAACTCCAGAGCATCAGATCAACCAGTAAGTGATTAGATTCCTATAAACAACAAGCAAAATTAAGTTGACATTAAGTAACATCAAGCAACGTGAAGCGTTCTTTATACTTATATTCTTACACAACAAAACACACATAAGTGACACACACACACACACACACACACACACACACCAATTCAAACCTTTGATCTCACTTTCATGGCTCGGTCATTTTAGACCTCGCTGTGTTTACTTTCTGAGACATCTGTAAACACAGCCTTGTGCTGTCATACTCACAGAAACCTAACCAGCTTCAGCTCAACTTATCAAGCATGCTTTGATTTCCTGCGCACAAAGACGGTTTTAAATAAGCAATAATCAGTACAAAGGCACTAAATTAGTTTCATGTTGCACCCCACATGTTCCTATGGTGCTAGTTTATTATGTTCTAATGTTCTCACGCAGCAAAGCGATGTCCGGTTCCAGAATCACCGCAAAACGGAAAAGCAGACTTTGAAGGAATTGTTTATCAAAACGTCATCACGTATTCCTGCTTGGAGGGGTAAATACATTTCACTATACATATTGCCTCATATGTTTCTATAGAAGCTTGGAATGTACTTGGATTTGGTGTTTCTTAGATACAGAAGCCCTGAACCTCAAGAAAAATCCATTTTATAACGTTACTATGTCATTTAGGTAACGTTTATGGAAGAAGTAATACGTCCAGTACGAGAGCTTTGGTTAGAGTGATGTCGGGATTTCAATTCAATATCTTGTTATTTTTAATTAATAACTTGTTTTTTCAAGACGTCAGTATTGACAAGTTGTTTATTCAGCACCAGTGTCAGTTTTGAAAGTGCTATGTCATAATTTATATTCAATGTTATGTCATTGTGGATAGCTACAGGGATGTAGTATACTGTAGTATAATGTATAGTATGGATGTAGTAGCCTAGTGGTTATGGTGTTGGACTCCCAATGGGAAGGTTGACAGCTTGAATCCCAGATCCACCAAGCTGCCACTGTTGGGCCCCTGAGCAAGGCCCTTAACCCTCAATTGCTCAGTTGTATAAAAGGTAAGCCACTCTGGATAATGCCATATGCCAAATGTTGTTGGTAAGGAACATT
>NC_083463.1:27620639-27675639 GCF_030014155.1 Tachysurus vachellii | reverse complement strand
TGCATTGGCTGACAGAATACATTTGTACGTTCTTTTTTTTTATTTTCAGATGAACTCTTTCTTTTGAGGTTTACGGAGATCTATGTGAATTGCAGTGTTGTGTAAGAAAGGAATAAAAGCAGATGAGACACGCTGTTCTAGATATCGATTATATAATAATAATAATAATAATAATAACAATAATCTCATGTCATAATAAAGTGACATGATGTGCCTTTGACAGTTACTCTTACAATGTGACCATTGCTTCCATTAACACCAGAAGTGTTTCAATCTTTTCATTCCGGTTCTATTCCTCAAGACATTTTATACATCTATTCATAGTTAATGTTGTGAAACTTCCACTAAACAAGTTATCATTTGTTAAGCTATAAACAGTTGTTCCTGCTGTTGTTACTATAGAAAAGATGATGCTTGGCATAAATGAAATGAAAGAAAGAAGCAGTAAAACGATTAAAAAACACCTTGTAAAGTCATCATCGTCATCATATGCCAAAACCAACAATAGCATCAAAGAGCGGATATGAGCAGCGTTCATCAGGATAACATTCTCCCTCCCTCTCTCTCTCTCTCTTTCTCTCTATGTGATGAGAGTGTAAGCAAGACCAGTCCACTGGGAAAGTGGGTTAGAGCAGGACAATGGCGCCAAACTGGTCTGCAGATTTGTGTATAGAGGAGAGGAAAAAGAGGAAGAAAGCTTTAACTGATATGCTTTGAAGCCTGACTACATTGTTTGTAATAGATAAAAGAAGGAATGGTGACTGTGTGTGTGAGTGTGAGTGTTGGTGACAGTTTATTTTAGAGGAAGAAGACTGTCACCACTTTGTCATTCTAACCTCTAGCTTAAAACACACACATCTTGAAGAGGAAGTGTCAGGTTGCCCATTGGCTAATTTGGAAAGCGGAGATGCTTTGAAGATGAAGTTAATGAAGTAACACTTTTCCTCTGATGATCTCATTGTATTTCCAAAGAACAATTAGGTTAAAAGTATGAAACTGTGTCCTTCATGTCCTTCATGTCCCCAATGGTCTTCCGCATTCTCAGGAACAGGCTCTCCTTCTAACAATAGTGGGGTTTTCCTCAGCCACAGATGTAAATATATTAAAAAGGATAATTAACAGATCTTTTTTTAATTATGGTATAGAATATGCTTGTGTTTGTCCTAAATTCACTGGAGCCTTTTAATGATGTTAAGTTAAATTTAGTTTTGTCACTTACACATTCATACACAGTACGACATGTAGCGAAATGCTTTTTACGACTGTCCTTGATATAAAAATAGCCAATTACATAGCCAAAGTAGAGAATAAAAACTCAAATAGAGTAAGGAATAAAAATAAAACACAAAGTAGATACAATTAAAGAAGAAATAAATACTGTATATCAAAAATAAAGGTAGTAACTGAATAAGGGCACGTCGTATGAATTGAAATGAAATGAATATCTCCACATATATAATAGAGTGCAGTGGAATACATTTCTTCACATATCCCAACTGATGAAGTTAGGGATACAGAACCCCTGGAACAGGGATAGTTAAAGGTCTTGCTCAAGGGACCGATCCTCCGATCAACAACCCAGAGCCTTAACCATTTGTGCCACCACTGCCCCTAAATATATAAGAATATATATTCTTAAAATGCAAATTGTGCAATTGTGTAAAAGTCCCACTGTGGGAGTGGGTGTTGTGGCAGTCCTTAAAATTTCAGAATGGAACAAGGCTCTAGGTGTTCTCCTGGTCGAGGATCCGAATAACCTGCGGAAAGAAGTTCCTCCTCGTTCTCTCTGTGTTTGCTTTCAAGGTGCAGAAGCACTTCCCTGTAAGCAACAGAAAAAAAAAATCATTGATGGGATGTCTGAGGTCTTTCAGACATCTTCCTAGCCTTGGACCACCACTGCTTGCCGTAGACAGACTCCAGGTCAGGGAGATCAGTGCGGATGGTACGCTCAGCTGATCGCACCACCCACTGGAGTGCTCATCTATCTTGTTGGGTGCTGTTGTTGCTCATGTTGGAAAAACTGCAGTTTCACCATAAATAAGATGACCGAGGAATCAGGAGAGTCACCCAGTTGTCTAGTGTGTGATTATTATTTTGCCTGACCTTTTTTTTACATCATACTTAACTTCAACTACATTTGCTTAAGCCTCCCTTCATCTGGTACCCTACCGATGATTAGCCACATATCTTTATTAACAGAATAGAAAATAACAAATATTTGTTAATATTAGTCGTACATTGCGTGCGCCATTCTCTATACAAGTCCCAGCTTGAGCTGTTACTATAGAAATGCATGAGCACATTAATATAAACTCATGTTTTGTCTCACAGCCAGAGCTACTGCCCGATCCATGGCGTTGTAGAAAATTAATCAAGACCTTCTGACAAATCAGAGCTGAAAATCCAATAGTGCTGTTTGTATAAAAGAAATTAAAGAATGACTTCATGAGTGATTGTGTTATAACACTGAATCATGTTGTTTCAGCAGTAATGGTGTTACTCATTAAGTATTGCATTAAATAAGGTTTGGGAAACGTTTATTTAAACACGAGCTAGCTGTGAAGTGTGGCAAACTCCTCTTCTGAGTTGATCCTGAGAGAAGGCTAAAAAAGAGAGATAGACCAAAAAAAAAACCTGGCATTGACTAATATGATGAGTCTCTTCTTGCCCCAGGCGAGTCTTTACTCGAACTCATTCCCTTTTCCCAGTCTGGGACAATTTTCCTGGAACAGTTTAACAAAGACAGATTCACTTACATGGCTGTTCCATTAGTTATGGTGTACATGATTATCAGAACATAGCTGCTGGGGATTTCACTGGATCTTGAGATTGAAGGTTAAAGTCTTCTAACGTGAAGCTGAGACATCTGTAATAAGAAAATCTTCAATCCTCAGTGGACTGAGTCACATTCACAGAAAGAGCCGGGGACAGTTTTACTATATGATTAATGTTTTTGTTTCTATGGCAACACCTTATGTAGATGCTCCAAGGTCTTTTTCCATTTACAGAAAGAATCTTTAGTGTCTGGAAGTAGAACCTGTGAAAAAAACAGTATATTTTTCATGTATGACAGGTTTCTGTTCTCGTGTTTACCAGAAGTGTAAACTGTGTGAAACTTTAAACATTACACAATGTCTTGGATCAAGTAATCAAGATTCTGCATTGAAAACATATTTTCGTTATTAGCTCCAGAATTGTAATCTGGGAGTAATGTCACTGGAAGTTATAACAACAGTTCAGAGTTTAGAGTCAATGTATAAAAATTCATATTTTAGTCATATTTAGTTAGATTGACTCTAATAACAACACACCCAAGCTTTAAGAAATCAAAAATTATAAATTGTATGATGAGTTAAAAATCCTCATGTTAGCTAGCTGACTAGCCTTGTCAGTGGAGATTATTAACATTTAAAATCCTTTCAGAAATCCTGTCAGTTTACATCATTAGCTAGTTGACTAGTCCTCATGTTAGCTAGCTGACTAGCCTTGTCAGTGGAGATTATTAACATTTAAAATCCTTTCAGAAATCCTGTCAGTTTACATCATTAGCTAGTTGACTAGTCCTCATGTTAGCTAGCTGACTAGCCTTGTCAGTGGAGATTATTAACATTTAAAATCCTTTCAGAAATCCTGTCAGTTTACCTCATTAGCTAGTTGACTAGTCCTCATGTTAGCTAGCTGACTAGCCTTGTCAGTGGAGATTATTAAAATTTAAAATCCTTTCAGAAATCCTGTCAGTTTACCTCATTAGCTAGTTGACCAGCCTTCTAAACTTCTAAACCTTTATTATGAGTTAAAATCCTTTCAGAACTTCTGTCAACTTAAATCATGTTAGCAAATTGACTAGCCTTGTCAGTGAAAATTATTAACTTTTATTATGAGTTGAAATCCTTTCAGAAATCCTGTCAGCTTACCTCATGTTAGCTAACTGACTGTTTTTTCCAGTGAAGAATATGAATTATGGCTAATAATCCTTAAACAGAAGTATATAGGTTTATCTAATAATCTAATAACTTTTTTTATAAATAATTAATAAACCATGTAAAGACTTTATGTACCAAATAAGGTTGGTATATTTCTTATATAGAAGTATTATGCAAACATCTTCTCTGAGAGAACGTTTTGTCTAAGTAATACAACCACAGTGAGAATCAAACCATCAGCATCTGAAGTTTCTCGCATTAATGATTTCGAGCACTAGATAAAAAATAAAAATAAGCAGGAATTTCGCAGGAAATTGAGTCATCAGGTTTCACTTGACGTGTGTTCATAAGGGGCCTGTAAGCAGACATAAATGGACGACTGGGGAGTTTGATAGGGAGTAGAAATACTCACAGCAGGACTTTTTTGTATGTTATAAAGCTATAATCTTCAACAAGTAATACGTATACGTACATGCGCTTTTACACAGACACATACTGTACACAGACACATACGCAAACACAGACACATACACAGACACATACGCAGACACATACACAGACACACACAGAGAGTGGGTGGATAAAAAAAAAGCCTAAAGACATAGAAAGAGATATAGCGATTATCAGCAAATCAGTAAAGAAAGAGAATGAAAAATTGAGAGATAAGTTTGAGTAAGTTTGAGTATGAGAATAGTAAACATTCCTCTAGAAAAAAAAAAACACAAAAACTGTCCACGATAGAAATCACACATATAAACGGTACTGTTTTTGATAGTTAGAACATGTGGTATGGGTTAAAGCTGTATAGAATATTTCTCAATATCTGATCTTATATCACTCTACATGACACCTGGAAAACCCTTCATGACATCTGACTTGAATCTGCATAAATATTTACAAAGGCTTATTCTAATAGGCATCAGCTGGTGTATTAAATCCTGTTTCTTTATTTTGATGTTGAAGTTGAAAGACATTGATTTTTGCTGACATTTGTTTGTGTTATGAATTTCTGGGCTGATTTGCGTTACGACATGACATTTAAAGCTCTGGGTATTTCTGGTATATCAGATTATACATCAAACCCATGGCCAATCTAATTCAGAGTCAGAAAAACTATACATACAGTAACTGTATTAAAATGGTGTCACGGTGTTGCCTTTATATTAATCACATATATAGAAACATTAACCAACTTTATATTGTAGTTGAAATCGTGAGTATGATTAATGCCTTTGTTTCTGTGGTAATAGCTATGGTAACATTCAGAGGTAAAGTTGTTCCTATAGGCTTTTAGACACACTTAAGGCTTCAGGACAAGAGACTTTGCACCTTCTCAAGAATTGTGGATGATATTCACAACAGGAAAAGAAAAAAGTAACTAAAAGTAAGACAGAATCTTAACCAATCAAACATGGACATATAAATAGTATCCTTTAACTAGTGAAATTTGTTCTGACGTCTCTGTCTATTATATAAACAAACCCCATTCGCTCTATACCTCTAGCTTCCATGCACGATGTATGTATGTTTATGTTTGAATAATTTTTTCAGCAGTTCATGAAGTGTAGAAATCCCCGCATGCGCACACACTTTATCACTGCACGCTATTAATCATAAGATTGTCTGAGCTCAGGATGTCTAGAGGGTGGATATGACCTCCAGATGTCGGTAGCGGTAGACTTATAGAACAGTAGCACCTGTAACCAGTAGACACACACACACACACATATATATATATATATATATACACACACACACACCTCACACAAATGAGTCATCGAGTCATCCGGTCCAAGTCATGTTCTTCATTGGTCATGCTCTCATCAACGACAGTGCAGTTGAATTATTACTGTACATATGATGTTTATGATGAGTGGGTCACATAGTGGGACAGAAACACAAGCAGTGTATAGTGAAACAATATAAAATGAAAAAAAAAACGGTTTTCATCTTGCCATCATTTTTCATTTAGTGTTCGCAATCAGATGTAATGCGAATAAAATGTGCCGGGAGATAAAGCCAGTTTACTTGAATGGGAAACACATGGGAACAGAAAAGGAGAATTCACTTCCGATAGCGGTTAATTTCTCTGTGCACTGAATTTATCAGGATGAACTTTCGTGAATCTGTGATACTAGGAAGTGTAAAGGAATAAACAAAAGGGTGAGCTGCAATTGATTAAGCACTCAGTATTGAGTAAGTGCTTGATGTCCATTGTGACCTCTGCTTTAACACTGAAATAAATATAAATGTTTTAAAAAAAAGTTTAAATCAATATTAGTCAGGTTTTTTTGCATTTGATATATTGTTAGATATTAGGGCCTTTACATGTAAGCTCTGTCAAATTTCCTATTAATTAAAAGTAGCTCTGAATGGGCACGTTTTTTTTTGCTAGCTAGCTAACCAAGTAAAAAGATTTCTGAGAGGATTTTTTAACTCAAATATATGTACATTATATCAAAGTAAAGATACACAACTAGCAATCATGTGGTAACCTCTGAGAGGATTTAACTTATAATACTTGTTCACAAGTACAGATAGACAGCTAGTTAAAATGAGATATCCTTAAAACATTTTTAACTTGTAAAACAGTCAACTTACTTGGCGTAAACCTGAAAAATCTCTGAAAGGAAATTTAACTCACAATAAACTTTGACACAAGGAAATAAAGTCTTTCTAGCGAACCTGAGGCAAACTTGGAATATTTCTGACATTATATTTAACTCATACCTAGCTAACATGAGATAAACTTTCATGTTTTACCTCATTTGTTTAAACTTATAACTAACTAGTTATTGTAAAGTAACTTTTTTACTTTTTTAAGTTCATAATCTTTATAAAAGAAAAAAGGATAAAAAGCTATCTAAAATGACAACCTTTGAGATGATTTTTACTTCAGAATAAATTAAATATATAATAAATTTATAATTTGATAATCAAAAGTAACATTAGTCAGAGAAATATCAAGTCATTTTCATGTAATCATCCCTGCTAATGCTAGCAAGTTGCTATTTTGTAAACCTGACAGGATAATCACATAATACATAATAGATAAAATACATATCTGTAGGTCATGTCTTCCTAACCCACATATACTGTATTAACAGACTTAAATGGATGTGTCCATCTGAACCAGTTCAACAACGTGGACCAGTCAAAGTCCGAAAAATCCACCAAACAACTAGCCATTTTGTGATGTAATAGTGGAATTAATCAGCTCCATATAATTTCCTAACATCACAGTTACAATGTGTATTTTGAATAAATAAATTTAATGAATGTGTCAGTTATGCTCCAGGGAGTTATACACTATTCGGCTAAAGGTGTTAAGGTGTGGATACTATTTCATCTCACCTATACTGTATGTGCTTGTTGAACATCCCATTTCAGATGTAGTCCTTCTTTGCTGTTATAATAACCTCCAACCTCTTTAATTAGATTGTGGAGCAAGGCTGTGGGGATTTCTGACCATTCAGCCTTATAGGTCAGACACTGATACTGGGTGAGGGGATTTGGGTGCAGTTATTGTTCCAGTTCAGTGGGGTTGGGGTCAGGAGTCTGTGCAGGACACTCAGGAACTTCCATTCCAACCTTGGCAAACCATTTGGCCCATGTATGGCCCTATTCACTCTCACTCTCACTCATTTTCTACCGCTTATCCGAACTACCTCGGGTCACGGGGAGCCTGTGCCTATCTCAGGCGTCATCGGGCATAAAGGCAGGATACACCCTGGATGGAGTGCCAACCCATCACAGGTCACACACACACACTCTCATTCACTCACACACTACGGACAATTTTCCAGAGATGCCAATCAACCTACCATGCATGTCTTTGGACCGGGGGAGGAAACCGGAGTACCCGGAGGAAACCCCCGAGGCACGGGGAGAACATGCAAACTCCACACACACAAGGTGGAGGCGGGAATCGAACCCCGAGCCTGGAGGTGTGAGGCGAATGTGCTAACCACTAAGCCACCGTGCCCCCCCTGGCCCTATTCATTCAAATAAATTGTAATGCTACAGCATATGAAGATATCTTATACAGTGTACAATTTTGCTTCCAAATTTGTGGGAAAATTTTGTAGTAAAAGGCCCAAATATGATTGCAAAGGTCAGATGTCCACAAATGTTTGGCCATATAGTGAAGTATAGATAGAACATAGAATATAACCTAAATCTGTTAAGAGAACTACAGTAGGACATCTTTTTAAACAGTGAGAATGGAAAGACTTACATCATGTGTTTCCTCTTTCACGCTGGTAGCGTATTCAAAAAGAGGCCCATAACCCATGGGAGACATGTGGGATGCTATAGACAGAGTGATGTTCCCATATGGCATACCTCTGACTGTCTTTTGCTGTTCCTCTCCTGTCTGCATTGAAAATGTGGAGCACCTGTCCTGTAAAACTGTTCTGTTGTTCTTCCAATAGCTAAAAACCTCAACAAAAAAGGCACTTGAATAAAGAAGCGAGAAAAGAGAAGATCCTACTCCATATTGATCCTCACATTAACACACTAAATCCTCACCGGAACACATGTCAGGTGCGTGGTGTGTGTTAGATCGATGTTTTTAATAAAAAAGTTGTAAGATGTAGGAAAAGGAGTGTGTGTGTGTGTTTGATGGTATCTTTGATGGCCCGGGGGGTGTGTTGCATCATTTGGTGCACTGATTCATATGCTGGAATGTGAGAGCTTTAGGTGGAAGAAAGGGGGAAAAATCCATCCTTTTTAAAGATACATTTTTAGATGTCTGGAAAAAGCGTTCAAAGAGTGCAGGGAGATGGCGGAAGATGGACCTTGCACACTGATCTTTGAGTTCAGACCTTGGCTTCCTCTTGTTATCGTAAAGGCTGGGATTTGACTAGATGAAGCTGAAACAATCTGTAAGAATGCAATCGATTTCAGTTCTCAAAGCTGAAAAGTTGGATGGGTTACAAAAGTGCAATAGAAAACACTAAATAAAGGTTTTGAATCATCTATACATTCATTTGATTGCACAATGTTCTGATCAGAATGCAGCTATCTATATAATGCTGTCCCATTCAGGGCCTAAATACAGTATGTTATACTCAGAGTATGTACACTAGTGTGTGTTCAGGCTCTGGGTTGTATTAAGAATCTACAGTATAGCTTCAGGACCTGGGGTATGTGTGTGTTCATACACACAAATGATTTTATGTTATTGAACAGTGACACTGTGTCTTTACTGTGTGGTCTGGACCTGCAGTATGTATTCGTGTCCTGAAGCTGAAAGAAGGACCTACAGTATATTGAATCCAACCAATACCATAGCACTGTCCATGTGCATGATGGATCTCGGAGCAACTCATCTGTATGTGATGAACATTAATATGTTCAAAGACGCCTTTGGAAAAAAGGGGGAAGCTTAATGAATAATGAATCTGTAGCTGATGTCAATTTTAAATGGATTTTAGAATTACAAACAGCATGTAAATCGTCAGCTCTCAGAAGAGGAGCCCCGGTGCTCAGCTGTTGTTTCCTTTCATCTGGCTAGAGACTTACTGCTACTGAACAAGAACTGACGGATAGAGTAGAGAAAGAGCAACGGTGAATATCACTGACAGCTGGTGCTATATAATATATGAATAATATTACACAGTATATGCTGTCGGTATCTATTCTATCAACTGAGTTGCCGGTTTATTAGATAAACTTTAGAAGTAATTATACTCACTGACCATTTAATCAGATGCGATAGTCTCAAATTATTTTTACCCAAAAATATCCCAACAAGAGGTTGGGGTAAGGACTATGATAAGGGTGCCCCTGGAGTGGGAAGGGTTAAGGGCATTGCTCAGTTGCCCAACAGTCGCAGCTTGTCAGTGGTAGGGCTTGAACCCCAACCTTCTGATCAACAGCCCAAAGCCTTAACCACTTGAGCCACCACTACGCCAATCAGCCATAAGATAAAAAAAAAACACTGACAGGTGAAGTGAATAATATTGATTATCTTGTTACACTTCATCCTGGCAACAGCATTCCCTCTGAAAGTCACAGAAAGTTCTTCTGGGATGCTTGTATTTACAAGTTGGAAAGATGGAATAACGACAGCAGGTGTGTCCAAGTCACTTTGGTACATATTTATTTATTTATATATATGTTTTTTTTCTACAAATAGAGTTTAAAAAATGTTGCTGCATCCTTTGAAGTACTGTACACCTCCATTTTGCACTAAAGATGCAAGATGCAAAAAATTTTGAAACACTTGTTTGTAGAAACACACACACACACACACACACACACATAATTGAATATCAATCAAAGCATAAGTTCAAAGTGTTTACTCAACCTCAGAATTCCCTAGACCGATCTCAATCCGATCAAGCATCAGTGGGATTTGCTGGACAAAGTCCAATCAACGTTACAACTTACAAGAATTAAATGCTAACAGCTTGATCATGTGATCACAACAGATCATATCTCTAACTTGATCACAACAGACCTTTAGAGTTCTTGTAGTGTCCATACTGTACCTTGACATATCTGAATTTCTGGTGGCACAAGAAGAACCTACACAATATTAGACAGGTGGTGTAAAGTTATGGCAAATCAGTGCGTCATATTCTGCTTTAGCCAACACCGTCTTATGGAGCCACACAAAGCCTAAACACCACAGAAATCTATTGGAATTACTTACTTCCTCTTGTGAATTATATTTAAAGTCATAATCTACAACAAAGTAGTACAAGTGCTCCGGTTCTGCAGGTGGTACTATTGATATATCTTGGCAATTTCTTTGCATGCTGCAAGGTGGCACCAAAATAAAATAAACTCCTATGTAATTAGCCATGTCAGGCTTGATCACATTGCATGTTCATCCACCCAGTTGCCATGTGCATGACACTTTAAAAACAAGTAAAAACCGATGTCCTTTTCCTCTGTAATTACATCATATTATTTGTGGAAGTCAGCCAAATGTCATCTCTGCATAAAGAATGCTGAAGCCTGTAGACTGTAGGGGGTA
Source organism: Tachysurus vachellii (assembly GCF_030014155.1). Classification (NCBI taxonomy): domain Eukaryota; kingdom Metazoa; phylum Chordata; class Actinopteri; order Siluriformes; family Bagridae; genus Tachysurus; species Tachysurus vachellii. Next base: position 27,664,728 of record NC_083463.1, on the reverse strand, counting down.
AGTGTTTACACAGTAATTACACACAAATTATGTTTGTCGACTCTCTCATTTTACATTCCTAAATAAACTATGTTGTAAGTGTACTTGTCCCGACATGTTGAATGACCCCATCTCATTTTCTACACTCACAAAAATGAAACCTGTGGTTTGATTTGAAACTTGAATTCTAGATAAGATAAAGTTGTCACAGTTCAACCCCACACTTGTGAAAAATAGTTCATGTTATCCTGTGAAATTCCTGGCAGATTTGGCTTTTTTGGTGAATGGGTTCCCTTTCAGTCTGGTTCCTCTAAAGCTTTCTTCTTCATGACTTCTCAAGGAGTTCCTTGCCACTGTTACATATGGCCCAACAGTGGCAGCTTGGCAGTGATAGGGCTTGAACAACAAACCCGCACTTGGGTTTTTGCATGTTCCAGGTTATTAGGAAGATGGGGTCTGAGCGCAGGATAAGCCATTGTGTGGCACCCCTGAAGCAGTTGGGGTTAGGGGTCTTGCTCAGAGGCCCAGCGGAGGCTTGAATCCTGACTTTCGATCAGTGAACCAGCATCTTAACCACTGAGCCACAACTTCCCCAATTTAATTGTGGCACAGGTTTTACACTCATCCCGACCCAACCCTTCCATTTTATCTGGGCTTGTTACCAGCACTGAGAGTTAACCCCTTAGCAACTGGGTTGGTTCCCTGTCCAGAAATCATACATGGGCCATGATGGTGAGAGCACAGGATTAGCCTCTGGACCAGCATGGACTTTATTTACATGTAATATTTATAGAAATGTAGACAGCCTTAAGCACTTCAGCAGAATTCAGAATGTGTAAAATGTTGAAAAATACATCACACAGCATGACTAATTGAAGACATTTTTATAGATGTTTTGTCCACCAGAGTATCGACGACCATCTTGAATTTTTTTTTTTACTCGTCCAGCATTAGTGCCTCGTAACCCCATTCCTCTTCAACTAAGTAAGCAAAGCTGTGAGTTTTGAGCATGAATTGTCCAACCTTCCATTCTTGAATTTTTTGGTTAAATAAGTCCATCATCCAGGTACATGAAGTGTACTTCTTCTAACAACTTCTTCTTTTCATTGTGAACACACTTCTTACTTTATTTTGCAATTTCGGAAGCAGGTGACCTGTATCGTCTCTTAAAAAATGCCAGATGAATATAGCTATAAGTTAAGTCTACCTCTAAGTCCAAGTATAAATGGTGCATAAATGGTGGATGTATTTTGATGGTTAATGAAACATTGCATGGCTGAGACATTATTTGTTGAAACCATTGGAGGCGAAAAGCAGATGATTCCGGTGGACTTCAAAGCCTTTTACTCCAAGGATGTTGCTATTTTCTCAGGTGCCTCTGGAGCTCTGGAAACTTGTTAGTTTATAAACACTGCTCGAGAGGATGCCAGCTGTGTACCAGGACTGACCCTCAGCAAGAAAGGGGACAGAGCGACAGAGAAAGGGAATGAGTGTGTGTGTGTGTGTGTGAAAGAGAGAGAGAGAGAGAGAGAGAGAGAGAGAGAGAGAGAGAGAGAGAGAAAGAACACTGTGTGCCAAATATCTTCCTTCTCTCAGCCTCGTCCTGTCCTAAAGAAAGTAATCTTACATTGACAATCTTACAGTGACTTACATTTGTATCTAATTTTATACAGCAATTGAGGGTTAAGAGCCTTATTCAGGGGCTCAACAGTGGCAGCTTGACAGACCTGGGATTCAAACTCACAACCTTCCAATTAGTGACTCAGCACCTTAACTATTGAGCTACCACATCCCACAGGATGTGTCAATTTGACCCTCTCAACCTCCTGTTAAAGTTTCCTTGACCAGCCTGACTCCAAAGCTGTGGCTCGAGCAACAGAGCGACACATCAGACAGTTAATTAATTTCTGTGTTTGTGTTTTGCAAAGTCCAAACACATGCCGAGCCTCAGAGGAACCCGGTCCACTTCAAAGCACAGCACTGGAAACACCTGCAGAATCCCAAAGTCGAGGAGCAGCAGGGTGACGTGACGACATGAGCCGTACTGTTTATCTACATGTTACTGAAATCAGCAAGACTTGGAAACATCAACTTCTGAAAACCTTGTGGCCTGAACCCAAAATAAAAATGTTCTATTGAAGAAAAGAAACTTTATTTTAGGGACATTGAAAACAACAATGACAAGAAAAGCACCACATCAAAACAATGAGACAGCCTACAGGGAAGAGGTACAGCATCTGGCCGCATGGTGTGCCGACAACCACCTGCTCCTTAACACCAGCAAGCTCATGGACTTCAGGATAGAGAGAAGAGTCCCACACGCCCTCATCCGCATCATCAAGCTGCCAGTTGAACGTGTCTCCAGCTTCAAGTTCCCCGGGATCCACATATCAGAGGACCTGTCATGGACCACCAACACCTCCAGCCTGGTCAAGAAAGCTCACAGTGCCTGTTCTTCCTGAGGACACTGAAGAAACATCACCTTACTTCAGCCATCCTGGTGAACTTTTTTTGCTGTGTGATTGAGAGCCTTCTGACCAACTGTGACAGGCTGGTATGGGGAACTGCACTGCCGCAGACCGCAAGGCACTGCATCGGGTGGTGAAAACTGCCCAGCGCATCACAGGAACTCTACTTCCAGCCATTGAGGACGTCAAAAGGAAACGCAGTCTGTGTTGAGCTCGCAGCATTCTTAAAGACTCCTCTCACCCTGCCACAGATTGTTTGTCCCCCTTCCCTCTGGTAAGCGCTTCAGGAACCTCTGGACAAAAAAAAGTATACTGAAGAACAGCTTTTTCCCTAATCTAATTTAAAAGCTACCTTCCCTAATCAAAATAAATAAAAAAAAATTTAAAAAAAATGCAAAATGTATAGTTTGTCTCTCCAAGGAACACTGGTGTAGTCTACGTGATACGCAGGTATACGCCGTATACCCACTAGGAAAGGCCAAGGATTTCCGTATACCCACTTAAAAAGCGTGAGGATACGTAACAGTATCATTTTGTGACAGAACTTTCATTCATAAATTTACCCTGTCTGTGTTGCGAACACAGACTGTGGTTGTGATTGCGAATCACTAACGTTTTTGGACCATTGGGGCTTCCGTGGCCTGTGACCTGATCTGATGTCACCTACCAAGGAGGAAAATCTGTTGCTTGGCGGTCTTTTTTGGTGCAAATTTGAAATTAACTAACTAATGTAAAAGAAGATATGAAGCGAAAGCAGACTCAAACTACACTCTTTGAGTGTTTTCGGAAGCCTGCGTCTAAAGCTACAGCAGCTTCGGGGGACACTTCAGCTGCAGCAGATGACACGGATGTGTGTGTGGTAAACAGAATACAATTTTTATATCTCCTTGTTATTTCAGATGATGAGAGAAATGAGAACTGGCCAGCCTTGTGGACTGAAAGTCAGGCCAGAGAATTTAAAAACAGGCATCCTTGGTTAGAGTGGACGGACAGTAAGTTAGGAAGATATCAGCACACATGCAAATCTGATATAAACAATTAAAAATCATTAAGTCAGTGACTGCAAATGAGAGTTAATTCATGGTCACCTTAAATGTCCATTAATTTAAAACAGCCATGTGACGGTATCAAATTTTTTTTATAGTGTGACAATTGCTTAAGATTTTATATGGCATGATGAAATCAGACAGTGTTAAACAGAAGAAAGAAACTCATACAGTTTTGGAACAAATTGAGGGTGAGGAAATAACACAATTTTCATTTTTGGGTGAACTATACCTTTAAGAGCTACATTTAGCCTTAAATGTTATATGAATATGGGACCTGGAGCATAGATTTTATCAGCTGACTGTCTTTTGTTGCTTATAATAAATTGGAATGTTGATAACACATAAGCAGTCTTTAATAATGCTCTCAATTACATGTAGATGCATATTTTATGCATTAGTGAGTGTGGTGGTGCCTATGGGGTGTCGCTCTAGGATGGGTGCATATGAGGCTGGGAGGGGGAAAAAAAAATCACAGTATACTCAGTACAAAAAACTAGACTACACCACTGCCAAGGAACATATTAATTTTTTGATGACTCGTCCTGTACTAGTCTTGTGTTCATCCAATTAAATGTTCTCTAGATACTCTAGATTCTCTACATACTGTAGAGTCTGCCCCCAGGGATAGAGCTTGCTCTACATTAGCAGCTTGTTTGGTTCTTTGTTGCATTTTTCTTTTTCACCATCATTTGGTTAAGAAAAAAAATTATTTGCTTGGAGTTAATTTGAGTGTTTTACCATCTCAGGACTGTTCAGTCTTTCAACTTTGCAACTCAAGTAAACACTAGTAGGTGTATAATGGTTATGACTCTGCAACTCTAACTTACAAAAAACACACAGCGTTTCATTGTGTATGATATCATCTGATTCCTGATCCACAAAAACTATTAAAAAAATAAATAAAATAAAACATATACAAAATATTCTTTAGAGTAACTCCATAGAATGATTTCTAGTTCTCTAAACAATGGACCAGTGTGTTGTTTCTTTACCATTATTATTAGTGCCACAATGAACTGAACAACTATTTCCAACCACAAAGATCCTTTCCTGTAAACATTTATGGTGGGAAAATATTGTTCAGGGTTTGTGTCAGTGAATTTTGCATTTCCTAGCCGAATCCATGAGGATATCCTCTGCTCTAAATGGGTAGAACGTTAGAAGATGTCTAAGCCTAATTTAAAATAATAAGCATTAATCAATAAGCATAAACATAAAGTTCTTCAGATTTGATTACTTTTGTGTGAGATGTTTTCATCCTCCCCATTTCCCTTTAGGAACCAAGGCCTTTCTTTTGCAAGTATCAATGAAAAAGGCTACCAGCTGTTTTTTTTTTTCCATCCAGTGCCTCCTAAGGAGCATCTGAAACCATTTAAATCAAACCCAGTCACAGTTTCCACAGAGCATTATAGGCATTCCAGCAGCTCCTTGCTCCGTGCTGGCCTGCCGAGCTCTGTGGGGGGAAAGGGGAGGATGAAGAGGATGAAGAGGACTAGGAGAGCACAAATATTCGGCCCTGCCGAGCTCCCTACTGACGCTTTCAATGAGCAGAGATGCTGGGAGAGCCTTCAGGGTCCAACCCTTCCCCGCGCACCGATAAGACGGTGCCCTTTCTTGTCTCTTTGTATACCTTCTGGCTGAAGAGAGGAACAGAGAGTCCGAGGGAGGGAGGAAGGGGGAAAAGGAGAGAAAAGATGAATCAGAAGGCACGGCGCGGGCTGGCGCACCCCTGCGGTGAGGCGTTCACTCAAAAGTCAGCGTGAAAACAACGCAAAGTGGGGGGAGAAAAACGCAAAAGAGAAAGAGAACAGCGTGAGATACTGGCTGCATGACAGCCGCGGATTAACGTTTGTAAACTATGTGAAAGACAGTGTTTAGAATCTAAACTGCAAATATTACGCCACAGATTTTACATCATCTACTTTTTCTTCCTACCTTTTAAAATGTCGTTAAAGGTAGATGATTTAAAACATGGTCGCCTGGGACCCGCTACCCTGCGGAGCTGAACTCAAATGCTAATCTAACACACCTGGCTCAAATATTCAGATGCTACTGAAGACACTTATTAGCTGGATCACGTTTGTTAGGCTTCAGCTGGATACAGCTTCCATAGTCACTAGGAGTCCAGGAGAAGGGTCAAAATACTTCTATACCGGGATGTGCTGTTAAATCTCTAGGAGGCTGGCTTTGCTAAGAATTAGGCCTTTGCTAAGAAACTGGCACTGAGTATCACTCAAACTGAGCTAAGAGACATTTTGTTCTTGCCTGCCAAGTGATGCAACAGAAAGGTCTTCATGCTATCTCAAAACTAGTCATTCTGTAAAAAAAAAAGAGAGGGATTGCATAGTCTTTCTCACCTGTCAGTCAGTGTGAGATTATATTTTATCTGCAAGCTCATGGATGCGGAAGAGGGCAGAATGTCCTGCAAACGTATTAGATACCTCTAGCACAAGAGAACAATACACAGTACTGCATGCTGCATTTCCCCAACGGTTGTCTAGTACATAGAACCACAATGACGTTTGCACGTCCACTTGTTTAGTCCTTGCCCTTGCTAGCACTCATCGCCTTCTAGTCAGTGTCTTCGGGCGCCGCGTCTTCTGCAACATGTGGTGCTGTTGACAGTGATTGAGAACAGGACAGGTCAAAATGTCACGCTGCGGGCACACTGCAACAACTGCTGGACACTGGCTCTCGAATTCGGGGCCAAGTTTAGGCAAATACACAACACAGTCTTTAGCCCTCCATTGAGGACAATTGAGGAAGGGAGGTCCGTCCCTGGTGGTCTGCAGTCATATCATCTTTCACTGGACAAAAGGCACAGGAAGAGACAAGAGATCCACGCATGCTGCGGGAGAACGTGTTAACCAACCCCCTACACACACACACACACACACACACACACACACATCTTGGCCTGGAGCACCTACAGGCCCCACAGCTGTTCTAAACAGCTGTCAAATTGATTATTTATAGATTTTTTATAGATATGCTGATAAGATTTCTCCATATCGATAACTGCAGATCAACTAGACGTCGATCAGAAACCGTTAGTTCTGCATCAAAAAGAAGAATTCAAAACTCACAACTTACAAAAAAAAACCACATTCACATTCATATCCAACTCTATAGAGCAGAAGTGCTCTAGTAAAAATGAGCTCATGTACAATACCATCTGTGATTGAGTCAAGTGTCTCTAATCTTCTGAATCACACGCATGTTCAATTTTCCATTTCTTTCATTCCAACCACCCAAAACAAAACAAACTGAGCCTTGTATTTGAAAGCAAAGTTTATCCCTGATATGCATATTTTACAAATGTATACTACACATAGTTTTGTCTAATTCTAAGGAATGAAATTCAAGCACATATGGATGTAATCCTCAGGTTTGTACAAGAACCTCTGGAATGAATAATGTGTATGTTAAATCAGAAAGAAAAAGAAAGTACTGGGCTCTTTATATTTACACATTTTGTAATGTGTCCACAACAGAAAGGGTTCTGTATTCACTCGGACTTGGATTGTGCATTCGACTGCAGTTTGTCAAAGTCAGGAGATCTCAGTTTGGCTGTGAGATCCAACCAGGATCGTGACTTTTACCTGAACTATTCACCTCATATCCATCCATCCATCCATCCATCCATCCATCCATCCATCCATCCATCCTCTACACCACTTATCCTACTAGAGAACTTAGAGCCTATCCCCGGAGACTTTGAGGACACCCTGGACAGGATGCTAGTCTATCACAGAGCGGAATCGCATACACACTTACCCATTCACACACTTCAGACGATGTCTACACATGTCTTTGGACTGGGGGAGTAAACTGGAGTACACTGAGGAAACCCTCAAACCGCGGGAACAACCGGCAAACTCCATAAACACATGGCGACATGGTGAAGTTGGAAATAAGCTCCCAAAAATGGAGGTGTGATGCAAGCATGCTAACCACTAATCCACCATGTTCTCTGTACCATAAATAGTTTGGTGTGTTGGTTTTGTCAGGCAGTAAGTAAATTTATATTATATTATATTAAAGATTTTGGATATTGTTATGAGCTTAAAGCCTATTTTATAAATATAACATTTTAATCTTAATTTAAATATAACATTTTAATATTTATCCATAATGAGCAACCCAAAGGCTTCTGTAGCAATAAAAAGCTCCCTGAGACAATATTAGAAAGAAACCTTGATCGAAGCTGGAAGTTCAGGGAAGTGATAATAGAAGTTACGTTACTTCATCGTTGAACTCCTCTGAACCGGAGTTGCCTATCCGTATCAAGTCAAGTCAAGTCAAGAAGCTCTTATTGTCATTTCAACCATATATAGCTGTTGCAGTACACAGTGAAATGAGACAACGTTTCTCCAGGATCATGGTGCTACTGTACATATAACAGAGACAGAGCTAAGGACTTAAGTAAGTTAATCCTAGCCACATAAGGTGACATTACACAAAAGACTTTACACAAAAGCAGTGCTGATCCTTGTACATACCGTACGTCCTATATCGCATGTGCAGAAATACTGGAATGAACACATTAATATTATAGCAGCAGTTAAATGAGCAGTTATACTGTATATTTGAGTGTCAGGGCATGGCACATTCATAACTGTACACTGGTTTTGTAAATCTAACACAAATACCTGTACATTTTATAACCAAGCATCACTGCTGTACAGTATACGATCCTAAAGTTCGCTAAACCAAAGAGATTTTCACTCCTATGGTCTGTGCCAGAGAGAAATTTCACCCAAACTTCAGATTTAATTTAATACCAGAGAGTGCAAAGCTGCAGCAGGCTACAGACTGAAATATTCACCCATGTGCTGTTTACATTATGGGCATACACTGCTAGATACAAACAGCATGAATATTGTATTTCGGAGCGCTGCTAGCTAGAAAACACACAGCAAAATAAACAGACATATTATATCATATGAAAATCATGAATATAGTCGAAGCTGCCAAGCTGATTCTGTTATTTATTAGTAGAATAAAACAAATTTAAGATTACTAAACTTAATTTATACTCATTTCAAGGATTACAATTTTCTAATTCTGTTGATTTTTGAAATGTCAACAGTAGAAATAGGTTTTAAAAATGCATGGTTTGTATATTTAGGAAAAACCAAATGAACCTGACTACATTCAATAATATTTTACTTCACAGTTTAAACTAAAAAGTGAAACAAAAAGCTGGAAACACTCCTCCTGGACTGTGATATAGTAAATACACTAAATGTAAGATTTACGTTTTTCAATGAAGAATGAATAGAAGGAACATGAAAGAAATAGAGGTTTTGTGCCATTATGTGCAATTATGTTACTTGTAACTTGTAAATTTGAAAGCTGTGTTGATCGTTAGGCTCCAAATTGAGCAAGCATGAATGAAATCAGTAATAATAATAATAATAATGATAATAGATTCCATAAGTCAAGTTTCTGTGCATAGAGCTACATTATGTCTTTAGAGTTGAGCTTGGACTTTTCCTGAACTTATAAACACTCAGTAAATCGACCAACTCTTTACACAGCAGACCTCTGCATTTTCTTGCACTTTAATCAGAACAGTTCTTCGTAACTGTTCTATATTCATATCACTATATTCCATCAGTCACTGAATCTTCTATTGTTTTATTTTGCACTGTCAATTCCATTGAACCTTCTTTTATCTTCTTTACTTTACTATCTTTCATTTTATTGTATTTTATTGTAAAGTTCTTGAAAGTTTCGCTGAGTTATTGTGTATGTATAGCAATACATTCGTCTCAACACAATGTTACAACAGAGTTAGAGGAAAGACGAAGATTTCATTCCAGCCAGAAAGCAGTGGGAATTATGTGCTTTCTATTAAGATACTCAGCCACAGACCGTCGTGGCATCTATCCATTCTAGGAAATAGATTCTGGCTCATTTTGTCGCTTTGATGAAATGGTCTACCAAATGAACGAATGGAAATGGATTGGCGTGTTCGTGTGGCAGCTGTTACAGCCTCACTTGTAGACTGGGAGTTAAGCAATGAGCTGTGGATCGTCGGTTTTCATCCCGTCAACTCAATGAAGTGGTTTAGAGGTTACGAGATTACAGATGGAGGCAGGTGAACGTCACTGAATAGCAAATTCGGTAAATGAGGCAAGTAAATCGAAGGATAAGTGGACAGGAAGGAATCATCTTAATACAGGATTACAAGGCTTTTCTTGGTCATCCCTGTCTGCTGCACAACCTCAGTACATATTATTTCCCCTCTGTCTCTCAAAACAAAATCTGCAGCAGATGGAATTAATCATCAAGTCATGAATAATGTTTAAATCACCGTTTCATGTGACATAGTGCTAGGGGTGACGTCATGCTAGAGATACAGAATGATTTCAAATCAGATTTCACTGAGCATTATTAATGCTTTATTAATTGTGTATTAATTATTTATCAACATGAAGAGCACAAGGGAATGACGCATTGTGGTTAAAAAATGGAACAAAAAAGAAGGGAAGGAAGTGGGGTTGTGGTTGATGGGTGGGACAGTGACATTTAATTTTTATTGGTTACATACACAAATCATACACAATACAACGTGCAGTGAAATGTTTTTCGGGTTTTGTACGGGTCATAAAAAAGAATGAAAATAGCATAAAAATTAAAATGGAAAAAAAATTAAATAGACTAAATAGAATAAAATGTGAATTTAAGTATGCAGGTTCAAATATATAGTGCTATACATCATGTCAAAAATATGTATAAAATATAAAATATGTGTATAGTATATAAAATATTAGTAGAACATGAAATGTAGCACTGCTTCTATTTGGCAGAAACGTTTTAATTCGAAATACCTCAATGATATGGAATTTCCCAGATATGTAGTCTTAACGTATAATTAATTAATTTAATTTGTTTGTTTGTTTGTTTGTTTAATTATTTAATATTATTTTATATTATTTTATATAATATTATTTAATATTATTTAATAATATTATTTAATAATTGTTTAATTATTTGTCTATTTATTTTTAAATTGGGCATATTGAAGATTAGAAAAACATTGCACTGCCTAAAGTGATCAGCGAGTGAAGGTTAAATATTAAAATAAAATCATTAAAATATATACTATATAAATAAAATATTTTGTGTTTACTATGTTGGTACATGTTTTTTTTTAATTTTGTTTGTTTGTTTAAATTAGAAATATTATCCAATCTTGCATTTTGCATAACAGATTTGCATAATTATATAATTCACAGTTGCACACTGAGGTAAGGTAAATGCCTACTGTCCTAAGTTAATCAATGGGAATTTTGATTACATCTAATTAGGAATAATCATATTAATTAGGCACAATTGCATTAGCAAAATGTACACAAACGCCTTGTTTTCATTGAAAGGATGCTGGATTATGTAGGAGACTTTAATCAGTTTTCAGGAGAAACAAGTTATCCAGGCCTCAGGATGGCTGAGAGGTGAATAAAACAGCTTTCACTCTCATCTCTGTGAATAATAAACATCCACAGTGATCTCCCAATCACCAGGTTTGGACTAAGTCTCTCTCTCTCTCTCTCTCTCTCTCTCTCTCTCTCTCTCTGTATGTCTCTTTGTATGTCTATCTGTCTGTCTCTCTCTGTCTGTCTCTGTATGTCTTTCTCTCTCTCTCTCTCTTTCTCTTTGTATGTCTCTCTGTCTGTCTCTCTCTCTCTCTCTCTCTCTCTCTCTCTCTCTCTCTCTCTCTCTGTCTGTGTGTCTCTTTGTATCTCTCTCTCTCTCTCTCTCTCTCTCTCTCTCTCTCTCTCTCTGTATGTCTCTTTGTATGTCTATCTATCTGTCTCTCTCTCTGTCTGTCTCTGTATGTCTTTCTCTCTCTTTCTCTTTGTATGTCTCTCTGTCTGTCTCTCTCTCTCTCTCTGTCTGTGTGTCTCTTTGTATCTCTCTCTCTCTCTCTCTCTCTCTCTCTCTGTCTCTCTCTCTCTCTCTCCCTGTCATGTTTGTCAAGGTTCATTCCAGCCTTAACACACTGATTTATTCATGCTTTCCTTTGTCAACCCTTTCCACAGTTTCGGACCGCAAGATGTGGTTTTTTTGTTGTTTGCCGCTCTCATCTTTTGCACTGTGATTGTTATTTCCCAAATGAACGCATGTGTTCATTTACATACAGCACAGCAAGAAGCTACAAAGCTGCCAGAGGCTGCCAGAGCCTTCTCTTCTCATTGTTCTCTGTCTCTCTCTGTCTCTATCTGTCTCTCTCTCTCTCTCTCTTTCTGTATCTCTCTCTCGGGACAGAGATGGAAAAATGTTCTTTTAGGTTATAAGACGCTGAATATTTTTCAAACTTGCAATCTCTCTCACTCTCTCTCTCTCTCTCTCTCTCTCTCTCTCTCTCTCTCTCTCTCTCTCTCTCTCTCTCGATTTCTCTTCTCTCCATGATTCATTGATCTGCCTTTGGTTTAGCCATCATGCCGTTTGGGTGAGTTCATCCTGCATGAATCTTTCTTCATCCTCACAAACAGAAGGAACGAATTCAACACATCTACACACGGTCGTGTTCCCGCTCCATATGTTCCTGGTCTCGCTACGCATCTCCTACACAGACATTTCACATGCCAGCATCAGTCATACGTTATGTATGCACTGTGATAATAGCAAGCTGTGTTACGGACTCTTTGTTCAGGTCTAAAACACTAAAATAAAAGGTACACGACACACAATAATAAATAAAACCTAAGTACTGTATATATAGGGCTCATGGAAATAGGACGAAATCCTTGGAGAAGTTGAAGAATAGAAGAGAAATGATGCCTAACATTATCCAGGCATCTGGTTATATGAAAACTGAAATTCTGCCAAACTCAATGACATCCTATGAAAGCAAACAGGTGTATCATGATACAATAATCTGAAGGCAGACACATTACCAGTAAAGATATGCTTTATGTATGTGGTATGTCTTACATTTAAGTATTAATTATTTTTCCCAGAAGCTAAAAAATCGAATTTGACCAACAATAAACTCACCAGTGTCTTTAAGAAAGGGCAGTTTTTTTGGATTCCAAGTACAAATTTTCTTTATTATGATGAAGTTTCTTAATTTCTGGCAAGATAATGAGACTCACTACACACGAAATCAATCCCCACAAACCCCCCTAATCTCCCCCACACCCCTGCCCCAATCAGTTTATCTCTTTTTTTGCTGTCACAAGAAGCTGTAGCATTTATATTACTTTCTTCACTCTTTTGCTCTTTCTGAACATTTCAGACATTCATTTCTTTTTCACCCACATCAGAGAGTCAGGCAGGCTTTGTGTCCATCTCAGCCCCGAGGGAAGTTGCGTCACGGGGCAGATTAATAATTACAGAGGACATAATTCATGATTCTTTGATGGCAAATATGAGAGAGACTAAAAAATTCTACAAACATCGGTCTAGAGAACAAGGGAACAAACATTTGCTGTCTCGTTTCCTGTTATTATCAATCAAACAAAAAAAAACAAAAAAAAAAAAACAAACAAACAAACAAATAAATAAATAAATAAATAAAGGCAAACAATAGAAAAAAAATAGATAGATAAATATATAGATACATAAACAAACAAACAAACAAACAAATAAATAAATAAATATGTATATTATATAATATATATTACATTACATTAACTATTATCAATATATAAACCAGTGGTGCTTGTTGTAGCTTTGCAGCATAGTTAAAAAATCTAACTGAATTTGTCAGGAGAGTTTTACACGAGCGCAGGATTAAAAATGAGACCATTGTTTAAATGTGCATCCTTGCTAAATGCTCGATAAACTAGATCCTGTCAGGGATCCTGTTGGAGTCGAAGGGAGACGCAAGTGTGGAAGTGGTTTATGTCATTAGGTAATATAGTTGTATGACGAGGCATATTTGGTCAGTAGCAACGTTTAGGTAAGTGTTACATGTCCAGGTAACATTCACATGAATGCCAGGGCAGGTTTCCAAGCAAAACATTATTCAGATCATCACAATGCCTCCACCGCCTTGCCTCCTTCCCATAAGGCATTCGGGAACAATCCCTTCCAAAGGTAAGTGACACACAAAATTACCCAGCTGTCCACTTTATGTAAAAAAAAAAAAACGTGATACATCAGACCAGACCACCTTCTTTCATTGCTACATGGTCTAGTTCGGATACTCAGGTGCACATTGTAGGTGCTTTCAGTGGTGGACTGGGTTCAGCATGGGCACTTAGACCAATCTGTGGCTATGCTGCCTCCTACACAACAAGCTGCAATGCACTGTGTGTCCTGTCACCTTTCTATCACAGCCAATATGAACATTTTCAGTAATGTGTGATACTGTAGAGTTCTTTTCTGTAGGATCAGACCAGACGTGCTAACCTCCACTCTTCAAGTATATACTTGGGCGTCTGTGATCCTGTCACCGGTTCACCAATTTTCCTTCCCTTGATCACTTATTGTCGGTACTAACCGCTGCATACTGATTACATCCCACAAGACCTGCTGTTTGGTGATGCTCTAACCCAGTCGTCTAGTGTGATGTGTAGTTCTTTAGCTTCACTTGGCTTTCATCTATCCTTACTATATAATTCTTATTAAATACTTCCGTGCATTTGCATCCAAATTCTACAGCATTTATTTCTTTAAAGTCACAAGTAATAGAGAAAAATGGTTGCACAACCTAAAGATAAGTGCTGTTTCCTGGATTCTTTACTAAAACCCAATAGGTGAGACTCCAAAATTCAATCAGGGAAACTAACTGCTTTGATTTATTCAGTGTAATTTATCTCAGCATGGAATTTAACCTCGGTGATACACGGCTAAATGAGGTAAGGGCAAAGTGAAAAAAAAAAGCATAGATTCATTCACTCTCCCATATCCAGTTCACCCAACACATTCATGCCATAAACCTGATTTTTTTTTTTTTCTTCCCTAAATGTTCTTGGCAACATGACAAGTTAGCTGATGTTGCTGCAACAGTTTTCACAAATATGCAAGAGTTCGTGCTTTTCTGTAGAAATTAGGGAGGAACAGCATGGCTCCGCCGTCATCTTCAATTAATCAAATGTCAGGAATCCAGGCTTTTGAAGACCTCAATGAAAAGCACATTACATTCGTTTCAATAAATTGTACCTTTCATCGATTGCCATGCAAGGCATATTTAAGACACAGAGATGCCATGCAAAGACTCCTACACCGCCTCTGCCTCTCACGACAAGCAACGTCAGAGACAGCATGTCATTCGAGAGGCATGGAAGGAGACCTTTGTCTTGTGTCCAGTGTGTTTCAAAGCATAATAGGACGCGGTCAGCAATTCCTGGCACTGGCATTTACGGATGATGACTCACTGAAGACAGTAAGTTACAGTAAGTGACTCTAGGTGAAGACCACATCAAAGCGTTCCACAAAACCATCACACACACACACAGCCTGTCATTACTTAATTATTCCATAGGGCTTCCTCCGCTCTCTATAAGTCACACTGATGATGACATTTCCTATTTATTAGGACAAGAAGGCAAATGGATGTCTGAAAGAAAAAGAAGGAAGCCAGCATTAGTCCTTTCTAGTCCTGCATGCCACACCGCTAATGACATCAAGAACCGGATGGATATTTATTATTTCTTGAACTTTCGTGAGCCAGCGCTATGCTGACAGCGCAAAGCAACAGGGAGAAAGTGTTCTGCAGTTCAAAGGTGAATGACGTGTTGATGGGATGAGCAGGTGTTAACAGCACACTGTTTATTTCAGTGACGGATTGATGACTCGTCTTAAAAACACTACGAGCACTGTTGCTTGCGGTCAGCTCACTGTGTTGATTTAATCAACTCATTAGCCATAATATGTCTCATGGAATTCGTCGTACGCTGGTGTTAAATCAAGTAAGAACAAGTCTATGGAGTAAATGTACTTTTTACCCTTGTTTTTCATGAAGTGTTTAAATAAGTGGATGGATGAACTTCTTTGGATAAGTATTATAGTATCTATAACTAAGTGTACTGTAGGTCTCAGGGGTTACATCCTAAATGTAGTGTCTTTTGAAAGAAGAACATAGTCCGGAGTCCATTATTTAATTCTGACTGCCTGTTAGTGTGTATCCAGAGTCTCGCAAACTCAAACTCTCTGGCTGGGTTACTTCAGGTTAAATCAAATCAAAAGTTTCTGTTTCTTTAAATACATAATTAAAATTTTGCTTCAATATATTTCCAGATAACAAATGGGTTTCAAGTAAAATGCTGAAGGTCCAGCTACATAAAAATCTCTAGATCTCTAAATTCGTTTGTTTATTTTTTACAATGATCAGTAAGGCTATAATATGTTTGCAGCGCATGGTTTCCAAATATATTTCCATCCAATACCTGTTAGCATACATTGAAAATGCTATTCTGGAAAAAATATTTAAAGTGACGTGACATACGGCTAAGTACGGTGACCCATACTCAGAATTCGTTCTCTGCATTTAACCCATCCAAAGTGCACACACACAGCAGTGAACACACACACACCGTGAACACACACCTGGAGCAGTGGGCAGCCATTTATGCTGCTGCGCCCGAGAGCAGTTGGGTGGTTCGGTGCCTTGCTCAAGGACACCTCAGTCGTGGTATTGCCGGCCCGAGACTCGAACCCACAACCTTAGGGTTAGGAGTCAAACTCTCTAACCATTAGGCCAAGACTTCCCCCTTATAGTTATAAACCAATGTACAATTCAGTGCAAAAAAAAACTACAATGGTGAAAAGTCATGAATGGAACACAAAATTTACATTTATGGTTACATTTACAGAGCAACATTATTGTGATCTCATTTTATATAACTGAGTAATTTAGAGTTAAAGGCGTTTCTCAAGGCCCAGCTATGGCATCTTTAGTAGACCCGGGGTTCACAGTCATAACCTTCTGATCTGTAGTCCAACACCTTGATCACTGAGCTACCACATGATTTTTATATAGAAAACCGAATTTTGAAAGTAATATATGTAGATTAATGATGAAAATGTTATTAATCAGATTAAATATTTATGGACAGTAACATTCTGCCCAGCTCAGCCAATATGGATGCTATTGGTGTTCATTCATTCCTGGAAAACCCTGATAGCAGGAGCAGTGACTGAAATGAAGAATGATGCATGCTTGAATAATTATCCCAGCTGTTCCTCACATCCACCCAGCTTTCTGGCTAAATTGTGAGCCAAATGAGATTGGAGAGTGAAGGACAGAGACTGAATAAACACAGTACATTCCTGGAATCTACCGCTCAAAAGCTGTCGAGGTCCGGTAGAAAAGGTCACACTGCACTTATGGTAAGAAACGAAAAAATAATAATAATAAAAAAACCTTTTTTTTTTGGCGTTTTATGGTTTATATTTATATTTTTGCCAATGATACACTTACCAAATCCGAGACGAATCTAAGAACAGGAAATTCTGACAGTAAGCACACACCCAGAGAGCGGAGGAAGGACAAATTCTTCTGCCATACAACATTTGAAGCTTATTTGTTCCATCTGGAGGCAAATTGTTTTCAGATGCGTTATGCTGCCAAACTGAATTGCAAACATCCACTCATATTTTTTTCCTGCGTTATTGCAAAAGCATCCTGTTTTGATTTTATTTCCCCCCCTCGTCGTCAAAGAAATCCACCATTTGAGCAGATCTTCCTGTTTCATCTTGACCTTCTGAAGGTCTATCCTCACATAACAAGGTTGTTAGCTTGGTTGTCCAATAGAAACCAGGTTTAAGGCCAGAATTAGTGACACTGTGGGTCAGTCCAATAACAGAAAGAGACATTATGGGTTGTTATTTTTTGGGTGTAATTGAGACGTGATGTGGATAGGATGAGATAAAATATCATACTTAGTGGAAAAGGCTAACGGGAGGTCATCATGTCATCGGTGAGGAGTTAAAAAGCATGCATTCCTCTCACAGACCTGGAGGATGACTACACCCTAAAATTCAATGTTGTTTCCTGATCCAATACATTTGATTAAGCAAGGAATGTAATGATCTCACTTTTCTCTTTTTAAATGCTATGTGATATTAGAGTTTAGGGAACACTGACTTTCTGCAAGCGTTTATTGCCAAGTTTTGCCAAATAGAAGATGTGTGAAGTACATTACTGATACGGATTAGGAAATATGTTAAATCTGATCCAATATCAATCCAAAGCAGCAATTCAGTCCAGAATTTTATCTGTTTTAATGAGAATCAAATCGAAAACATCCCTAAACTTAACTATTATAATATAATGTGCAGCGCTGTAATCTTTCAGGACTTGATCTTCTTGTGTATCTGCTTTAATTCCCCAGAATGCTGTTTTCTTAGTATAGATATTTTTTACATGACTGATTCACTCAGGTTAGATTCGCTCAGCTGCCGACTGTGAATTCTAATAAGCAATAAGTAATCTAGCTGGTTTTCTAACGTGTGAACCATAACCTCAATAGGTGTTTCTCACATTAGCATTTCTCAGACATAATCTCATAGGAATTGGTTCTGATTTACTTCTGAATGAAATCTGAATTACAATTAGGCTTAGCGCTTTAGACAGCACAGAATATCAGGTGATGTGGTTGACTTCTTATTATACACACAGTTTTGCTTAAAACTGAAGGAAAAAAAATAGATTTTTATGCAAAATTTCTTCTGTAAATACTTCTACAAACAATTTATCCATTTTGATAAACGATGCTTATCTGCAATGTACAGGAATAATGTATTAAGACGCACTGCAAAAAATGAGAGACAAAAGGGTTAATGTCTGTACTGAGTGATAAAAAAAAAAAAAAGTGATGCAGATACTGCAAATTAGAAATTAATGAAAAACTGTCTCCCTTTGACAATCTCTACGCTTTCTGAGCTGAGATCTTTTTGTGTGGTTTGGATTTGAGCTGAAAATTTATCTGAGACCTGGCAACCTTGTGCATATAACTCAGAAGCTCACAAGAGTTTGCCTTTTTTGTGCGAGTCTGCTAGTGCTCCCAGTCACAATCACTGCACCCCTTTTCCAGAACTACACAGAATTTCCATGTTTGCCAAGAACACTTAATATTCATCACTTGCAGCTCTGCAGAGTGTTTGTCAGCAAGTGCAACATCTTAGTTCCAAATTTAACCGTCTCCCAAAAGGCTTTCCATTTTATCTGCATTACAACATGTTTGGCTTGCGTTAGACTGTACGAGATAACACCACGCATGCCAAAACTCTTGTTGTCTTCATCAATTCCCAATAGATCATGTCATCTTGTCAGCATCTATGAATCTTGCTCACATTTTGAACTGGTAAATAACATCTGATTGTCTGACGCAGGTTACAGTCATGCCATCCCACTAACGCAGTGTAACATGAGCATGAGGAAGTGAGTGTGTGTCAGAACTATTTCAGTATGCTTTGAAGTCTTATTCTGCATCACCCTGGAGGCAAATGCAGAGACTCTGCAGTAAAACTAAACACCCTGCTGTATTAAAGGGACTAGAGAGAGACAAGGGGAACTGTGGAGGAGCCAAAAAATTTGCATTGAAAGTTATGATACATGACACATCTTACATACTTTTTCGAATGCTGGACCATTACCGTTATAAGAGTACCAAATATTTATGATATAAAATGTTATACAGATTCAGTTCAGACTGAAATTTTTTGACTTAGGTCAGTACTGGCCCCATAGCTACATCCTGCCCAATTATTCATGCAACCAAACAACTTGTCAAACATAAAGGTTTTATTAAACAAAAAGATGGCTGTTATAGAGGGGTACATTTGCTTCACACTTCCAGTGATGGAGGTTTTATTACCACCTCTGCCGTGTGTGCACAGAGTTTGCATCCCATCCTTCATGGGTATCATTAAGGTCCCCTGGTTTCAGCCCTGGTCCAAAGACACTTGTGGCAGACTTACAGACATTAAATTGTGTCTGTATTGGGTATGATTGTGCTCTGTGATGGACTGGCACCCCATGCAAGGTGTCCACTTGTGCCTTATGCCCCAAAACCCCTGATGCTCCAGGTACCTATTGACCTTGCCTAGGACAAGTGGTACACAAGATGGATGGATAGATGGATGTTGTCAGAGTGGTTCAACACGTAGCACTGGCACCTCACAGAACAGAGTTTGACATTGGTATAATAAAGCACAATGTCTATACCAAGTCTGAACAGATCTTCACATGTTCTACCTGTATTCCACTGGGCTTTATACTTGTTTCTTTGGTTTCCTCAATACATCAAAAACCATACCAGTAGGTGGATCAGTAACTAAATATAAATAAGTGTGCATGGTCCCCTGTGACGGACCGGTGTCCTTGTCCAGATGATTTCCCACCTTGTGTTCTAGAGATGCTCATAAATCAGACAATGAGCCATGACCATGACCAAGCTGTATCTGAGAATAAATTACTGAATTAGGTTAATGGTTGTAATCACAACATTTAAAAACAAAAAACATCGCTTGAAGTATGAACCAGTCCTAGATAAATTTATTTATTTTGTACAAAAAAGAAAAGGGATGGAGTTCGATACCTTTCCCAGGCAATGGGGAATAAGGAAATATACAAGGGATAAATATTTACAATAGTTACAAAGAGTAAACACTACACAAAAAAAAAAAAAACCCAAGGTAAAAGGGACACGACTGATGCAAAAGAAAAGAAAGGAACAAAACCAAACTTCAGTTGATAAGAATCCCTTAACCTATGTAAGCAAACAAAAGGAAAAGAAAATCTTCAGCATTGCACACCCTACCTAGCCAGAGTAAAACCTACGAGGGTTGGCCCTCACTCCTAAATTAGGGTGTCTACAGAGAACCACACTACGTGTGCACCACATTTGTCCCAGGAAAACAGTGAGACTGGTCACCATCAGGAAACTATATCAACGAAATATAAAGAAGCAATGGAAGGGGCAAGTTGTGACAGATGAAACGGAATGCGACAACTGTAAACTAACACAAATGCAAACGTTTTGGGTCAGCAGCAAAATGCTAATTAAAGAACAGCGAGAAACAAAATGAACTCGAGCAGTTAGTCAAGACTCCTGTCATGTTCTAGTTCTGGAGAAAAAAAACACAGACACAACCCCGGGGACATAACATCTCTACCCTTAAGAACAAACACCTGTTACTAACTAACTCTAGAAAGGGTGTCACTTCCTAATTATAATATTGTACCACTAAGTACCACCACAGCACTGGTTCTGGCTATACTGTAAATTCAGGATAAGATTACCAGAGGCAATGATGGACAGTGATAGGAAGATTGCTGGATCCACCATAAATTCAAAATGCTGTAATGCAAGTAACAAAGTGAAGGTTTCCTTCTCAATGGTTGAGAAATTCAATTTCTGTCTGTTGAATTTACTATTTATTTACTTATAAATGGGATGATCTATCTACAGCAATATTAAAGAATTTCCATTTTAATGGAATAAAGTATTCATTCATTCATTCATTCATCTTCTATCACTTATCCGAACTACCTCGGGTCACGGGGAGCCTGTGCCTATCTCAGGTGTCATTGGGCATCAAGGCAGGATACACCCTGGACGGAGTGCCAACCCATCGCAGGGCACACACACACACTCTCATTCACTCATGCAATCACACACTACGGACAATTTTCCAGAGATGCCAATCAACCTACCATGCATGTCTTTGGACCGGGGAGGAAACCGGAGTACCTGGAGGAAACCCCCGAGGCACGGGGAGAACATGCAAACTCCACACACACAAGGCGGAGGCAGGAATCGAACCCCCAACCATGGAGGTGTGAGGCGAACGTGCTAACCACTAAGCCACCCTGCCCCCTAATTAAGTATTCCAGTCATTCTAAATTAAGAAACTGATCATGGTGCCATTGCAATACAAAGTGTATATATAGTTTATTGCATTCAATGAGATTTTTGAAGATTTTCCCATAAAGAAAATTGTTGGCAGGTTTTTACCAAAAAAAACACATTTCTTTTACTTCAGAGAACAACACACTTTACTTTATTTTTTGGCCAAAATCTTTGACCAGGGCCTCTAACATCACACCCAGGGGATCTTCCAGACTTCGACATGGTTTCTCTTCACATTCATCACCCGCTATCATTGATGCCCCGTAGACACCCTGCAGTCTCGCCGCTCTCTACAGCACCAGGTAGGGTGCCAGGGAATGACAATGCCTGAGGATTAGCATTAAAAGGCCAGGGACTGAGCCCAGCATCCCAGGCCGCTTTGAGGCCTCTGGAGGGGAGGGGGTTGGTGGCAGAGAGGGATGCAGTGGCTGGGGTTAGAGCATCAGGAGTCCTGGGGAAACAGAGTATGGAAACGGCTGCCACTAACACCCACCATGGGGCCAGCTCGGTACACAGCGGGTGTCTCTGTGTGGAAGCGTACATCTGTTCACGACAGGAGAACACGCCTGACACAGAGATAATTCTTTCCCTTTTCTTCTTCTTGGCCCTACTTTTCGTTCCCCCCTTTCTCACTTCACTTCAAATGTTGTTGTTTTTTCATGTCTCAGTTATTGTTTTGTCCTATAACTAAGTCAGAACCAAGGAATGAGTACACAGTAATTTTCATTAGCTTCTTGATCTAAGTTTCAATCATGTCCAGATGAACTGACATCAGACCAGAGCAAACTTAGCTAAAACTGCTAGCCACTCGCAATCATGATTATGCATGCAGTCTTTCAGAAGGAATAGGATTATTGTTAAAAAAAATAGCTTCAGTTTTTCTCCACATGAGTATAAAGCATAACTGTCATGATATGTGTCATTTTAAGCCGATTTACTATCCTGTGAACTGGAGCGAATAAGCTCGAAACAGCAGATGGCTACAGCCCAGTGCGGTTGCTAAGGTTGCCTCAATTCTGCTTGCAAAGTGTTCAGGTTAGCATAGAAAAAGACAAGAGGTCTATACACAGAATAGCTATCAATCCAGGAAAAAAGTGTAATTCTTCTTCTTAAAAAAGTCAAACATTCTTTAGTCCTCAGTGTTTGGATGGCGGGCATATTCGCAAGTTGTCATGACAACAGGGATGTTCTGCTGATGAAGACTTGCTGTCGACTGTCCAATCGGATGACGGCAGCTTAAACTGCAGCGTGAGCGCAAGTATTGGGGGGGACATGCGTTTTCCAGATACACACAATGCCAAGGACGACGCCCTGGTCCAAGACCACCTACGGATCATCATCGACTGCAGGAGAGGGACGGCTAACCGAATGACATGATCCGTTTCGGAATGGAAACAAGGCTGAGGAAGAAACAAGATGGGGACAGGTAGGTGGTCGCCGTAACGTTGACTGGTCTGAATGTCATTGATTATCTTTGCCATCTTTGCATCCCGCCATTGTTGGTTATCGATGAGAAACATGACATGAAAATGTGGACATTTGGTTACAAGATTACTGTTAACAAGATTAGAAATCATGAAGCTCTAGCAGGTGGTTATAAGAAGAAAAATGTTTAAAGAATATCAAAAATAATGGTATATAATGGACAAAATAACAAACCTGCTAACAACAAGCTAATACTGGCACTAAACATGCTAATACAAAAAAAGCTAACAAAAAATAAAAAAGGGCCTTTTATTTCTGCGCCATTTTCTGCATTTCCTTCCCTGTTAAATTGGATTACAATAAGCAGCGGTAAAATGCCTTTGGACTACTGTAACCACCGTTTAGCAATGGATTCACTGGAAAGGAAACCCCACTTTTTTCCATCTATCACCACAGGTAGTCATATACTCTTACCCTCTCCAACAGAGATCCTTTCGGCCTGAATCACAGAAAACATTTTATAAAAATCCGCACACGGCCTTCTCATAAGACGATTAAAATCTTCATTCATTCACAGTGAAACCCTTTTACATCCCCTCCTTCTTCCCCTCTGTTCCTCAAGCCTCACCATCATGGGGTCTTGATGGGAAGCCAGTGAGAAAACTGACCCCCAGTGGTGAACTCTTCAAACATTTGGCTAAAATGTATATTGTCAGCATGCAAAATCCACTTTTATTGACTCTTGGTTGGATATCATGCAGATTAGATATTGGATACTGTCCTTGTTTTGAAAACCTTTTTGTTAGTTTTTAACATGATTGATGGTCAGGTCGAAGCCATAATCGTATCATTAGATTTGCTTTAGAGATATAAAATGTGTTGTGTACGTAAATGAGTATTGCATGTAATGAAAAAAAGAAAATAATGTAAGTATATTTTTTGGTTTTAATACCAATAAGGTAATCAACAACATACACAATATTAAGCAATCCTGCACATCAAGGAATATTTTATTCATGTGCTTTATTTACATGTTGTTTATAAATGTCACTAGTAGATTTTAAACACAGTACATTAGCTAGCCATTAGTTAGCTTGGATCAACAGGGTTGGAAAGGTGCTTCTTGTAGACCTGTTGGAATTTTCAAGAATAAGAAAATTAGACCTTTTTCTAGCCTAATGTTTGCTGCAGCATGTATTGTTCGAGTGTGTTGCTAGCAATATATGCTGGGTTTTATATTTATGTTTAGCTTGAGTCTGTTTTGTTGTGTCCTTGTTCAGCATTAGATGCCTTTGTCATGTCCCACTCCATAGTAGTGGTTAATATAAGGCTCATGTGGGTTAGAGAGTCTGACTCGTAACCCAAAGGTTGTGGGTTCGAGTCTCTGGCCGGCCACGACTAAGGTGCCCTTACGCAAGGCACCGAATCCCCCCAACTGCTCCCTGGGCTACGCAGCATACAGTAAATGGCTGCTTAGCCGTATGTCACCTCACTATATACTATATCAAAGTAGACACTCTGAGCTTTAAAAAAATTGTAGGTTTTTTTATATAAGTATTTCTGTCTTTACCTACCCTGCAAGGGGCAATAATTTTCATAGAAAAGTTCCAAAACCATTGTTTGTTTTAACCCAAATGAATGTTTCTATCTTTAAAGAAACCCAAAGTATCAAACCCATTTCTGCTCTCTGAGATGCTGCACATGCTTCTTCATAAGCTTCTAAAATTTCTAACACTAAAATTCTGTGTAAGGTTATCCAACAGAGGAAAAACACACGTCTCATACAGAGAGTCCTGACTCGTTTTATTTCAGACTTGTGGCAATAAAATATTTAATTTGTTGAGAATGATTGAAGATGTCCCATGAGTCAATTTCCATTCTGCTGCTTGAGTAAAACATTGGTGTACTGGTAAAAAGGGTTAATGACACTTGTTGATACAGCTATAGGTGCACTGTGGATGCACTATTAAACATTGTGTTTAAATGCCACTGAGACCAAAGGACACTAGACCTGTCAAGTGGCATTGAATATTGGTATCTGTTGTTTTTTTTGTATTGATACTAAAACAGCTACTGAGACTGGCATAATGTTTGTCCAAATGCATAACAGTGCATACTTTTGTGACTGATTATGACAGAATTCTTGGCTTTTTCATTTTATAGAGGCCTCTCAGTCCTGAAACTAGAAACTATATCTATGTGTGAAGGTCAAACCTATCAGAAAAGTCATGGAACAAGCAATTTCCAAACATTTCAGATTTAAGCCTGGGAATCTCAACAATGGAATTGCATGCCTTGGCGTGAAACACTGTGTTGGCTATATCACAAGTCTGATGATCCAATTTCCCAGTATTATCTCTTGTCTGGTTATGCTATCACATCAGCCAGTGCAGATTGAGATGGTGTGACCATTCAGACAGTGTGACTGAAACTGAATTAGACAATCACCCCAGGGCTATTGCTATTATAGGACTGTGATTGCTAGACTATTGACTTGCAGACGGGGCTGTCCTGGAGCAAGTAGAGAATGTCAGCTCGGCATTTGCAGATAAGAGAAAATGGAGTGTGTGTCTGTGTGTAAAATATTAGTTTACACATATAGTTTACATAAATTAGTATCTTGGACACAATGCAATTTGAAAAGAACCATGAAGAGCAAATCGATCATATAGCAGTAAATGGACATTTTTTTCCTTGTTAAAAATCAATTATTATTTTTGTCCTCCAAGCTAAAGATGATTTGATTACGGTACATTTCTACATCTTTTTGGCATATTCGCTGAGTGACGCCAACGGTAAAAGATGACCACCATGACAAATGTGACCTCTGCCACTCCCCAGTGGGACTTTCTTTAGTTATTTACAGTCTTCTCTTGACCACACACACGCACAACTCCGGAGACGCTCAGTGATCTTTTTAAACCTCTCACCATGTCTGGGATTCCCCATCCACAGCTTCAGATATAAAGCAAATAAGTTACTTAAAGTAGGACAACCTCATAGTCATCATGATGGTCTCAAGTCATATGAAATGTTCTAAATAATTAGGGTTAACAATCACGTGGGGAACTTGTTATGCTTTTATTATCCCAAGAAATGCACTATATTTTTAAGTGTTTTTTTTCCCTTGAGACAACTTGTTTGTGACAGTCGGCCCTGCTGCTGATCCCGGAGAACATGCGATGTGTCAAAGCTTCTATGCCTTCCAGTGCCTCTCTCAATTTATTTCTCTTCTCACCTAGTAAAAAAGAAGCTGCAACATTGCTTTTCATGGCTAGATGTTGTCCTTCACATCAACCATGGAAAGAGCATTCTTACTCTAGGCAATGCGTTTTTTTTTGTCTTTGTTTCACCTCTGTAAATTGGATGCAGGAACGCTAGTGCTAGTACGCTAACGCAGGTGCGCTTCATCTGCCACTGGGATTGTTCAGAGTCTTCATATAATTGATATTTTGCATAAACCCATTCATCCTGGGAGTTCCTGTCAGTACAGCATGTAGGCTCACTACATCCTGGATGGTTTGATAGGTAAAAGCATGGACATGTCGAAGACCACAAAACCTGGCATCCAAACATAAGCATCTGACAGGTGGACAGGTTCATCCCTTTGTTTCACTGTCCATCTTTTATCCCTTCACCCACCCCATGGCACTTCATCTATTTGCCCTGTCTTCCACTGAGTCCAGTCAAGAATTGAAATTTATGCCTGACTAAAAACACAGGGAAGATCTTTTATTTGCTTCATTCACCTGATTCTCTAAAGAAGAGATAAATAAGACATAATCTCATAAAAAATTAATTCCCCAGTATTTTTGAAATTATTAATTCTCCTTGCGATAGATTTCCTTTATCGGATAGGATCTTTACTCTCTGAAATAAAACCAGAATAAATTTTTCCTTGTTTCTGGGGTGGTAACAAACAAGGGTACATATCCTTTATACCTGCAGTATGTATGTTTTACCTCTGCCTCTATAGCTTTATAATACATTAGTAGTATGAGAGTATGGTACAATTATGCAGATTATATATATTTTTTAATTAATCTATAGTCACATTCCCACTTCTCCCAGGTGCATGAATCATAGTAAAAGTACAAAAGATGTAACCTTCATTGTATGACCCCCAAACAAGGAACGGGTTTGTTACCACTATTTCTGAGAGTGCGGTGAAGAAAAAACGTCAGACATTATCAAATGCTGTCCAGTGACTTCCTAGATTTTCTATCAAGGGCACAAACATGATGTGCTCCTCTCAAAAAATAATATTGACTAATGCAGAGTCCCTATCCTTGGAATGCCTATCCTTGGAGTCCCTATCCTTCATATGCTTATCAATGTAATTGTAATCGCAATAACTAGCTAACTACTTTATTAGCTGCCGTTTTTCAGCCAAGCTGTGAAGTACATTCTCAAGCTTGGATGCGATTACAAGATTAATAAACACTTTGCAAAGCCATTCTTATCATGTACATAATGTTGCTTTTCATATTTGACAAGCTAACAAACAAAATATTTATTAACATCATATTGAGGGTAATGCAGTAAGATATATGCTGGTGTTTTTTTAATCCATTTGAAAAAATGCCATTCATGTAATAACTAAACACAGAAAACCTTCTGGAATTATGTGAGCAATATAATGTATGCATGTATTAATGTGGCATGCACTGTGGGATGTGGTTTTGTGGGATGTGGTCGCTCAGTGGTTAAGGTTGGACTCTAAACTCCTAGGTTTGTACCCTAGGACCAAGCTGCCACTGCTGGGCCCCTGAACAAGGCCCTTAACCCTCAATTGCTCAGTTGTAAGTCACTCTGGATAAGGGCGTCTGCTAAATGCCGTAAATGTAAGCACCGAGTAGCTCTAGTAACTGTAATTATCACATTAATCACTGCAAATGTCGTTTCATTTAACGATATCGATTCAAGTTCCATTATATAGCAGCCATATAAAATAACACTTCATCCAACACAGCATATCATTTTTATTCTGCATAACTGCAAAAACTTCACAATATATAGGCTCAAGGTTGCTCAAGCAGTTAAGGCATTGGGTTGTTAATCGGTGGATTGGGGTTCAAGCCCCAGTACTGCCAAGCTGCCGCTGTCGGGCCCTTGAGCAAGGCCCATAACCATCATTGCTCCAGGACGAAAGATGGAATATGCAAAGAAAGAATTGCACTGTGCTGTAATGTGTATATATGTATGTATATTTATTTTGTCTTTATATGTGAAAAAATGAAGGCTTCAATTCAATCATGAACATCCTATTAATGGTAATGAAAGAATATTTGGATGTTATAGCATTGTGAGAGACCTCACAGCACCAGCACTTCTTGTTTTGACAAAAAAAAAACACAGATACGAGTCATTTGTGATAATAATAGAACATTTTGTTTGTCTTTTATCTGCATATTACTGTCAGTGTTAATTCTCTGCCTGTCTGTCATGTGTGCTTAAGGCAGAATCAACCATCCTCAGCTGTCACTACCTCGGCGACATTACAATCGCTCGTGTGTAACTGTCGAAATATCAGGACTCATCCTTTGGTACATGATTTGTAAGCGTATACTGTACACAGACAAATCAGCAATGTTGAGTTGGAGTCACAATTTAACAGTCTAATATGCATCCCAACTAGTTTTAGAATGTGTTTTTAACCTTAAAGATATTCGGTTTCATTGAAAGGAGTCATAACACTGAAGTATTTTTCTAGATCTCATCTGATCCGGTTCATAGATCAGATCAACAAACGTAATACTGTTTGCTATTAGTCTTCTACAAATGTATACTATAATTGAAGTGATTTATACCCTCGCTATGTTTTGTCACCCAGAAGACAATAGCTGCTTTAGTCTGGTTTCTCTTAAGGTTTGTTCATAGTGTGTCATGTCATGGCTTTCTAGCTTGATAATTAAGGATCGATCTGGGTTTCTGTAATGTTGATTTGTGACAATTCAGAGAATGAAGAGATTCTTAAGTCGCCCCAACGACCCCCCCCTTAATGTCTGACTGTTAAGCCTACATATGGGCTTTCTTCAAACTGTTCCCATTGTATGTCTTTGTATAAAGTAGCATTTTCCCATCGCTGGAACTCAGACGCCCAAACCTGATCCAGAATGACAACGTACTTGTGTGCAAAGCAATGACAGTCCATGAAAACAAGATTTGCCAATGTTGAGGTGGAAGAACTCACATAATCAACACAGACTTCTCACCTCAACCCCATCAAATATGTCTGGGATGAATTACTACACCCCCAAAGGCTTTACTAATGATCTCAATAATGCTAGCTGAATGGGCAGGAATTCCCACAACCGTACTTTCAAAATCTAGTGGAAAGCCTTCCAAGAAGATTGGAGGTAATTAGAACAGCAAAACAGGAATTAAACCTGCAATGGTATGTTCAAAAGGTACAAGCCATATTTAGGTGATGACAAACCTTTGTGCATATAGTGTTTATTCATGGACCACTTCTGACCTATCCTTATGGCCATGGCCAACTTTGCCCCACAATAGTCTTTTATTTGAGTTCTTGGGTCTATAAAACGCTGTCCTCCAAACATAAAGCTCTATCTTTGATGGCGTATGCACAATGCATTTGAGCCTCATTATTACTCCATAGAAACAAATTAGTTCTAATTCATTTACCTCTTGATATACACACATACAGTATTATAGTGTGGGGGCACGGTGGCTTAGTGGTTAGCACGTTTGCCTCACACCTCCAGGGTTGGGGGTTCGATTCCCGCCTCCGCCTTGTGTGTCTGGAGTTTGCATGTTCTCCCCGTGCCTCGGGGGTTTCCTCCGGGTACTCCGGTTTCCTCCCCCGGTCCAAAGACATGCATGGTAGGTTGATTGGCATCTCCAAAATTATCCGTAGTGTGTGATTGTGTGAGTGAATGAGAGTGTGTGCCCTGTGATGGGTTCAGTGTGTGTGCCCTGTGTGTGTGCCCAGTGTGTGTGCCCTGTGATGGGTTGGCGCTCCGTCCAGGGTGTATCCTGCCTTGATGCCCGATGACGCCTGAGATAGGCACAGGCTCCCCATGACCCGAGGTAGTTCGGATAAGCGGTAGAAAATGAATGAATGAATGAATGAATGAGTATTATAGTGTCTGCTTACAATCTCACAATTTCCCCAAATCAGAAAAGACAAGTTTGCTACTTAAGGTTTGGACTAAATTTATGATCTATCGATGATGATGTCTATCTCAAAATACATAATATTAAGGCTGATTTGCCTCCCTTGAATCTTATTTGTAACCCTGACCTAGATAAAGCAGTTCCTGAAAATGAATGAACTACTTTACAGTACTTTATTTTCTCCCTAAGTCTTTTAGCAGCTCCAAGACTGTACTGACCCTGAACGATGACAGAAAGAAGCTTGTTCGTGTGTGATAGCAACAAACAGGGCCTCAGCATCATCATGCTTACCACCGGTCTGTTTTGTTGCTCACACAGCACACTGTCAAAACTTGTTACGGTCCCTAAAAACCTCTTCCATAAACATTTGCCTCAAATCGCATCCAGTTCCTCAGTAATACTGAGCAGACTCGCTGATGTGGTTGAGGACACAGTGTGACTTACTGTAATCTATAAAAATGAACAAAGCTTTACGGTCTTGCCCAGTGGAGACAGCCTGGTATCACTTTTTTGCTTAACACAATTTCCATGCAAGTTTGTGAGAGAATATTATGGGAAGCTAGAAATCCAATATAATACAACATAGTTGCGTTTTTAAATGTAAAATTATAAACACAGACTAACAACTTGGGTATTTTAAAGCATAAGGTTTCAGTATTGTTCACTACATTGTTCTTAAATTTTTTTTTTCCACAGAACATCCGTTTAAGAAGAATAAATGTCTTTCCTGTGTTATCTTCTATGACAAGTTAATAGAAAAAAGATTGTCTCTATGTTGTAGGGGATATTTTACTGGCATGCTTTGGATCCATTTGTCCCCTTAAAGAGAAGCTTCAAGGCAAATCAATACAGACAGATTAGCCTGTGATGAAGCATTTCTCTCCAAATAGCCTAGCTTCTCATCCACAGAACACGAAGGCACACTGAATGGTTTAAGGAGTATAAAAATAATGTAAATCATATGCTGCTGTCTTCTGTCACCATCTCTTCCTCACAGCTGAACACTTAAGGTGAGATTTTAGACGCATGTTTTAGTTAGAGCTCTTCACCCATAATCAAGGTAATAGTGCTCATCAGCACCGAAAATCTATGACGAGGTGAATTAAAAATATTCAGGTGGTTCATGGGGTCCAACACCTTAATTAATTTATTTATTTTATTTATTTACATAATTTATGGTAGCTTAGTGGTTAAAGTGTTAGACTATTGATCGGAAGGTTGTGAGTTCGAATCCCAGGGCCACCAAGCTGCTGGCCCTTGAGCGAGCCCCTTAAACCTCAATTCCTCAGCTGTATAAATGAGATAAATGTAAGTCGCTCTGGATAAGGGCATCAAAATAAATGCTGTAAATGTACTTTATAAATAAAATCAAACAAGACATGCGAAGATGTGTGTTTAAATATAAAGGTTTAAAAAATGTTATATTTTGTCAGATTAAGAGGGAAATTAAACAGAAAGGGCAAAAAAAGAGGTAAAAAAGACAGACAAGCAGGAGATAATCCATCTTTTATGCCTCATCCCCTATCATTCTTAATTACTGTTGCTTAAAATGAAGCCTTGGAATAAACTGATTCACCTTATGCTTTCTGTCATGATCTTTTGCGGTTTTATCATACTGTGTGCACTGGTAAAGAGGGGGGATAGCTACATTTTCCCCACAGCTGTAATAGGAATGAATCGTTGTGAAATCCAAGCCGAGACATTAAAAAACCGAAGCCCTAACAAACAGAGTCTTGATACCAGATGGGACTGGATGATGAAAAGAGCCTAATCCTGGCCCAGGCTCGCCTTCCATCAGCACAGGCACTACAAAGAAGCTCATGCTGAGCTCTTGCAAGCGAATACGCTTTTTTTTTTTTATACCTTGCCAAACAGAGCATCACACTACCCCTCCCGTTCTTTCTCTTCTTTTCTTTATCTTCTTCTCTGCCATACATCCAAACATTGCACTCTATACATATCTCTCTCTCTGACTCTCTCTTTATAATATATATATATATATATATATATATATATATATATATATATATATATATATATATATATATATATACATATATATATATATATATATACCACCTTCCAGAGATCTTGCTGTCTCTCTTTGTTTTTCTCTCTCTCTTCTCATTCTCTCTCTCTATCTGGACTTGAGGATTTGCAAATATGGCATTAGCAGATATTGCGGTCATGCTTTCATCCATTGGGACTTCTGATTGCTCTACAGTTCTTAGAACACTAGGACTGGCTAAAAAGTCCCTCCTTTCTGATTTGTATTCAGTATACATGGCACTGTAAGACATATGAGTGGCTTTTATTTTCCTCTTCTCCAGTTCTCCCATCCTCCTCCACCCATCTGTAGTCAGATCCTCTCTCTCTCTCTCTCTCTCTCTCTCTCTCTCTCTCTCTCTCTGCTTCCATGCTTATCCTATGATGCATAAGGCCTGCTAATTAGAATCAGCACCAAATTAAAGTGGTGTTCGTGAAAAACACATCTCGCTTGCTGGTTTCCGATGCTTTCGTTTCTCCAGCGCTTTGTGTGAAGGCACATGTTGTTCGGCTTTGGATGTTTTTGGAGACTAAAGCAGAACACTGTGTGTACACAACATAATCACTTCTATCTGTTAACACGAGACACTGGAACACAGTGTTTTCCTTCCAACACTGAAATAAAAACACATCTTATAGTTCTTTTTGGTGTTTCCTACAGTTCAAATACAATGAATTTAGATGCTCTAGGAAAGCAATCGGAGAACAAGAGCCAAGCCTGTGATGTATGTCTGAAGATCTAGGTGAGCAGGTAACAAGCAACAACTAGGAGCAAGGGGTTGACACATTTTCTGGATTCTGTGCTAAATCTTTATAAGAATGTATTAGTTGATTTTTTTTTCCTATAACAGCACTCCTGAAGTGTATTATTTCTATCACAGCAATTTGCCAATGATTAACTTTTTTTAATAAAACATATTCAATAACTGGCATCCACAAAAAACTTCCTGTTCTTCTTGTTCCTGTTATCACTTTTGTTATATCAGCTATCAATAATCACTCCCTTATAAGAGAGAGAGAGAGAGAGAGAGAGAGAGAGAAAGAGAGAGAGAGAGAGAGAGATTATCAACAAGTAATTTTATTAACAATAATGGATTAGAACCAGCACATTAATATAACACTAGAAAGCAACTATGATGTTAATAGAACATTAGGGATTTTTATTGGTAAATCTTTGTTACATTAGTGCCATTTTTTTGCAACAATAACTAGAGGTGACAGTTTGTGCTTGTGTGCTTGTGCTCTCCTTCAGGCTATAGTACAATGTGTTGATTAATGCCTAGTGATTTTATATATTATTTTTGTCCTTTAACAGTTTCCCTTATTATCCAGCTTGCTATTAGTTAGCTACTATTCTAGAAAGCAGTCATACACTGGACTCTGGAAATGGCTTAGGATTCACAAAGGGTTTACCGATAGTGCCAAAATTCAACACAATACAACAAGCAAGGGTCAAAATGTCATGCAGAGGATTATCCAAAACATTGTCCAGGGGATCAATCAAAGAGTAGTCCAAAAAAAAAAAAAAAACAAATCATCCAAGGCCCATAATGGCCATCCAAGATAAACAAAGCTATGAACATATTTAACTAGAGAATTGGCAAGACTTCGAAAAGAGATACTGAAAACTGGAATTGGACTGGTAGGGAGTGGTGATGTCTTGTGCTAGTGTTACACAAGACTTCTTTGTAGCTCAGAATCTATGTAAATGACCCCAAATTATTGATGACCCCTACATCATTAAGACACAACCTTTTCAAACACACGTTGCTATTTTTGCAATTCCTGAACAAGTACCAGGTCGGTCTCAATCATGTCCCCAAAAAAACATCTCTGCATATATGAGCATAATCACCCTGAAATCCCAAAAGCTCAGATTGCAACAGTAAGGCTCCAGCCAGACTGTCCCTGAAGCTTGACAAGAGAAATATGCATCTATCACAGAAAGAAAAAGCAATTTATGGAGAGAAAAATCCACATTCCCATACAACATTACAGTATTTTGTATGATAGCCTTTTGGCAAGGGCCTTCTATCTCATATCCATTATATTATATCATAAGATGGTCACGTTAGAATAACTAAAAGATCATATAAGGAGATCTGTCTGTTGATCATGTAACAATGGTGTGTGGTCAGTTTAAACAATAGCCCAACATTACAGAACCACAAAAAATCTCACTGCTTCTGAATATATCTGGTCATGCTATTTGAGATGGATTTTGTGGCGACTGTGACATGATAATCGCATTTGCCGTCTCTGTTAGAATGCCCAAAAACATGATATCTGTTGGGTGACAGATTCCAAATAAAGTTTGAAACCGAGAATTCATAAGTACCAAGTAAAGAATATGATGAATTATATTGTCGTTATAAATCGGCTCAGTTTGTGACCTCACGAACAGGCACAAACAAGTCAACTAATCACATCTGACATGAAAATTCGTTAGAGTTATGCGAAAGATTGTAAGTTTTAGCTCCAGATCTTGCCTGTTCAGCCTTCTGTGGTGTTATGATGTTGTAGTATATAATATTTTAGCAGCTTTGACTGCTGTTGAATAAATAAGACTGTGATACTGACATGTTTACTTGTGACATATGTGAGCTTTGCTGGCAGTAAACTAGCTGGCTAGCTATTCCTATGCTAGTATTCAAACATTACAATTATGTCTGTTGCCATTTCTACAGTGTAAATTTATCTATTACTTTGTTCTTCATTAAAAAAAGTAAAAATTTGATTTCTTGTATTCGTAACCGTTTCCTTTACGTCTTTTCCGGAGTACGCATTAACGCTGCTTACTTTTTTGTATGATACAAATGATAGTATTTACTAAATACGGAAATTGCTTACAGTGCCATGAAAAAAAGCATCTGTTCTGATGATTCAATAAATACACAAAATAATTTTATGACATCATTTACAAATGTCTTTTTCTTTAGCTTGCATTAGCTACATTCCCCTAAAAACAGTTTGCAATTCTTTTATTTAAATATTTCTCTATTGTTTAAATAGAAATAGACAAATAAAAATTTAACAAATTTTCCAACATGTTTGGCAGTTTTATTTGATTTGTTTTTTTTAAAATACATTGTTTTCCTTATGTCATTTTTTGGAGAGTGATGTTGCTCACTAATGTACTGTTAGTTTCTGTGACATTAAAGAACCACACTAAATTTAAGAACCACACACTAACCATACATTAAAAGAACCACACTAACCACACTTTATTTTTAGAAAAACTGTCAGCTTAAAACTGCATAAAAAATTGTCAAGCCTGTATTTCTCCTGACAGCTAATCTATAAGCTGGTCCATGTTTATAAGACTAACTAATGATTCTGTGACACAACATGGCACCCACTAAAAGTCCTATGTGTCATGTGTGCACCATGTTCTCTGTGAACTCGGTGCTGTTCCTGCGGTGGCTCTGGCGCCGTTTTAAACCGCTGCCTTAACAGCATTAGATTCTGCTCTATATGTCCTGTCTGGGCTCAAGGCTGACCACAACTATGCGCCTTGAAAGGGTGTTTTCTCTTTTCAAGGTTCACAAGCAAAGTCCAGACCATGGTTATAGCTGTCTGTGTAGAGCGGTCTGCTACTATCTGCACACCAAATGACCAGTTAGGGCCTCCGGGAGGAAATCGCAAGCATTCCTCTATGATCGTAAGACGTATTTACATTCGCTCTCTAAATAATTCTGTGGTATGTTGAAACATCCGATGAGTTTTTTTTCTGTTGTTGTTGTTTTTATCCAAAAGTGCTTTCTTTTATTTACGTCCTTAAAACTCGACACGGGTTTGGTCACGAAGGCTGGACAAGCTTCAAAGAGCGGCATTGCAGCCTTTGGGATGTTCAAAGCGGAGCAGGGTCAAGCGCAGGGGTCACACAGCACGAGGCCATGCTGATCGTCTGCATGTCTAACTACTGATTGACTTTCTAATGGGGAGGAGGTCGCTCATGAAAAATCCCACTTATTAAAGACCATCACAGGCTCCTTTGTGTTTCCTTTAACCATTTTTTTCCTTATTTAATACAGACTGTTGTCTTAACTATGAATCGATCCATAGATCCATAGTAAAGAATGCTGATTATAATTATTCCCTTTGTTCAGTTCAAACGCATCTGATGGGCTAAAATCAAATACTTGTCTGGTGTTAGTGGTTAAGGAGCTCTGGAACTATTCACTGCCTGATTCACTGCCTCATTTTTGGCTGCCGCTCACTATTCAACAGCCTGTTGTGTAATAACTTGTCTATGATAATAGAGTATTAAGAAACTTGTGGCATATTCTGAGATGAATATGGATTGAAATATGGGATAAAAATAATAGAGGGATTTTACAGTTGGCTTGGATAAGTGACTTGTAAAGCATTTGCATGTATTATGAGTCCTCAACCCAGCAACTCATTGCTGGTATTCTTTTAATTATGCTTATTAACTAAACAAGGCACATTTAAATGGCCTTTATATATTTAGACCAATGGAAGAAAATAACAGTTAAAAATTTGCACATCTGTGTAACACAACCTGTTGTTTCTGTATCTGGTGTCCATATTTTGAATTAACCTAAATACAGTATTTATATTTAAAAACACTGACTCATTTGTATTCTTTAGCTTTTGATTCATTTCACATTGTTGTTGTTGTTGTTGATGATGATGATGATGATAATGATGATGATTTTACTACATACTGTATTTCTTACTATAAAGCATTTTGGGTCATTTGTACTTTTTTGCAACATGAATGAATGGATGAATGAATGAATACTGTTGTAAATGCATACATCACGTTCAAGTCAGTGAAAGTGGTCTGTCTTTATTCTACAAGCTTAATGTGATATTTTCCAATAAAAAACATTCTCCTCATGTGACTTCTGTTTTTTTTTTTTGTGTCAGGTGGAATCCCAGTTCTGATGTACACCTCTAGTCTCAGCCATACAACATTATGTGAGCCTTTCTGGCAACCCTTGTTAAAATTGTAAAAAAAAAAAAAAAAAAAAACACTATGCATTCTATTCTGTTTCTGTTTAGAACATGTGTTCCTTCCAAATAATACATTGGTATTTGTTTGCATCCTACACATCTTGTATACTTGTTCTGCTGCAGTGTGTTTAGATAGATTGGGGAAATTCAACAAAACCAGAGGAGCTATTAAAACATCCTGCATTTAGAATTTTTCACGTCTTCTCTTCCATGATGCCTAGACTGTCAGAAGCTAGGACAAGAGCTGTTGGCATACAGCACATGGACAGGTCAAGTCATGCATTACCAGAATGTATGGGCTAAGGTAAAATAACACCTCAGACAGGGTTTCTGCAGACAGGCAGCACAGATTATCTCCCAAGATCTACCACTGTCTCCTGACCTTTCACCCCAGAGAACCTTTTTGGAGCTGCCTGGATCCTAGCATCAGCAGACACCATGACCTTTTTTGCTTTGACTACAACACCCAGCATTATCCATTTCATGTCCAACAAATCACAAGATACATGAAAGCCAAGCTAGACAATAAAATGCTAGACAGTGAATAGATAAGGGGCAAATTCTAAAGTATTGCTTGAAGATTCACTCAAATAGTGCAATTTCAAGACGTCACTGCCGTTCAGTTGTGTTGGCCTTTAGAAGTAATGTTTTTGTTTTCTTGTACTTTACGCAGATTAGGGAGAATTCCATAAGGTCTTCAACATCTAGAAAGAAACCATGAAGAGAAGAAAAGGCTTGGGAAAGAGCAAAGGATGGTGTGACCTTCCTGAAACCCTTTTCACTCTACAGGTACTGGGACATTTTCGATTTTACACCTAGAGATTCTTCCCTCAGTTTTAGTTTCTGGATGGTCCAACATGCACACCCTAAAAATTTGTCCTTCCAAAAACCTTAAGAGTTCTTTCATCAATGGGTTATCTCACCTGCAGACTAGTGTTAATTTCGTCACCTATTTTTAATTTAGTCTTAGTCTTAGTCTTGTGCCAAATGTCCTTGTTAGTTTTAGTCATATTTAGTCATTCACATATCTTTTTTGTTAGTCTTAGTTTTAGTCGACTAAAAGTCTCGTCATTTTAGTCTAGTTTTAGTCAAAAGAAAACTCAAGGTATCTTAGTCAAGTTTTAGTCGACTAAAAGTCTTTTAATTTTAGTCTAGTTTTAGTCAAAAAAATTGTAGCTTGACCACATCTGGAATCTATTGTAAGAATAAATACAACGAGGCCTCATTAAATGCAATAATATCATGAACACAAGTGTTATAGTGGAAATAAATAACTTAATGAAAAGCCTAAGATCAAAACTGTGTACATATATATATATATATATATATATATATATATATATATATATATATAAATTACCGACTTAATGCAAGTTATACATGGTATTGCACACACATTTACATTTACATTTACATTTACAGCATTTAGCAGACACTCTTATCCAGAGTGACTTACATTGTCTATTTCAGTTTATACACCAGAGCAATTGAGGGTTAAGGGCCTTGCTCAGGGGCCCTGCAGTGCCAACTTGGTGGTCCTGGGATTCGAACCAATGACCTTCCGATCAGTAGTCGAACACCTTAACCACTGAGCTAGCACATCCCCACACACACCAAATCACAAACACACCATTATTGATGATATTTGGAGCAATATTACATGTAATTGTTAAACTTGATTCCCTTACATATACATTTGTTTTTAAGCCTAATTATTCATTTTGATTATGATGTGATTGTGACAGAGGTGTGGGAAGAGGTTTCAGGTTTGGGATGCTGAGTTTTTTCTGTCACCACTTTTGAATAAGAAACAATATCAAGGCTATAAAACTTGTCAAAACTCAGCGAATCACAAAAGTATCAGTGAGAAGTTGAGAACACACGTTTAAACAGTGCATACACTCGAACACACAGGATTCTAACCGTAGAGACGGAGCGCACTATTTTCTTTAGCGGATCGCTTTATTTGGTAGGTAGCAATGTAATAAGCAGGATCCGCTTCACGGACCTGTAACTTGAGCATCAGGTCGTGCTGAATATTTTAAAGGCGTAACAGCTGATGAAAAAGCAGAGACAATTGTAGACGAAAATGAAGAGAGATTTTAATCTTAATTTTTATTTTATACAAAACATTTTCGTCTCGTCTTTTTTCGTCAACAATAATGCATGTTAATTTAGTCTTGGTCAGTGTTTTTGGACAGTGGTGCAGTCTTGTCATCGTCTCGTCTTAGTCATGAAAAAAAAGGTTGTTGACGAACATATTTCGTCTCGTCTCGTCTGACGAAATTAACACTACTGCAGACTGTAGATTTGTACCTAAGAACTGCTGCTGTAATCATTCAGACACTAACAGCCTTTCAGCACACTTATTTGTTTTGGACAGATTTCTTTTTTAGTCAGGTTCATCTCGACTTATCTTCCACTTTTGCTTTGCCACGGTCTCTCCAGCTTGCTCATTAGAGAACAAAATCTACCTCTGAATGTCTGTAAAAATATCTTCTGATAACATGGCTATATTGAATCAAATAATAGTCCCTACATAGATCGCTTGTCATTTGCATTGGACTTTAAAACTAAACCATTCTGTTTTCCTGTTCTTCAAACAGCTTGAGACTGAATGCCAGAGCAGAAATCCAATCATCGAAAACCCTCTTCTTCACCCAGCAATAGGAGTCTGAGCGGAAAGCCAAAGTAAAGCAAGAAGGATGGTGTGGCTGTCCAGAATGTCTTTTGACTCAGAGGAAATGTTTATCTAAAGGTACTAGTATTTCCTACACAAGATATGTATGTAAATTTGTACTCTGGTGTTTGGATTAGATCAAATCTGGTGATATTGTTGGCTAGGTGAGGTTAAACTTTGGTTTGGCGAGTTTATCATGACACTGTGTGGTCTAGACAGGGAAAATGAGGAGGCTAGTTCATGTTTGCGTGTCTTTGGGTATGAGGGGGTGAATAAAACTGAATGAACAAAACATTTTTCTGCCTGCATGTGCATTAGTATTTGTAAAGAATTGCAGATTTCAATCAGTGTATTCAGTTCCATATTTATGATTCAAACCAGTGGGTTAAATTTAGGAGGTGATTATGACATCTCTGTATAGCTAAAATTTTATTGTTTCCTTTTGGCCATATATTTATGTATAGCATAATATATATCTTCATTAATAGCACATTACTTAGAAACCTTTGTGAATCTGTAAGTTCTAGGGTAAGAGACAGGGTCACTGCCAGTTTAGGAGTTGTGGTCTGATCCAATCACTTCCAGAGTAGAAGGACTGGTCTGGCCCCCTCGCTTCCAGTGTAGATAGACTGGTCTTGTCCCATCACTGCCAGTCTAGAAGGATTGATCTGATCCCATCACTTCAATTGTAGGTGGACAGGTCTGATCCTATCACTGCCGTAATAGGACATGTAGCCTGATCCTGTCTCTCTTAGTAAAGGAGGTGTGGTCTGACCCAGTCACTTCCGATAAATGTGGTGTGGTTTTATCCCATCAGTTCCAGCATAGGAGGTGATGTCTGATCTTATCAGTTTCATTGTAGAAGGTAAGGTATGACCGTGTCACTTCCAGTAAAGGAAAGGAGGTTTGGTCTTTTCCCATCAGTTCCAGGATAGGAGGTAATGTCTGATCCCATCTTTGACAGTCTAAGAGTATGGTCTTATCTTATCATGCCTCTCACATCGTGTTACATTATTATTGGCTTTGAAACACACCTTATTTAATCATTGCTGGTTTTTATGATCCTTATTTCATTTCAAATGTTGATCACTTGTCTTGATGTGCTGTAGCTTGAGACAAATCCACATCCTTATATATAAGTATATAAATATATATTTTTAAAAAATGGCCAGTTCTTACTATAAGCTTGTGTACCGGGCTTGTTGCAGTATGATATCTCTGTAGGTTGTAGCTGAAGCTTATGAATTCAGAACCATGACACTTTTCAATCCATGCAACTAAATATAGAGGAAGACATTTGTAGGCTGAGGGCTAAATATAAACACGGGTGCATTGGAAATTCCCGAGATGTTTACTAGGATGCTCAGAGCAACACAAGATTTTTAGAGCATTATTTCTGCTTTCTCGGCAGAATGTTTTCTTTCCTCTCCTCGAATTAAAAAATGAGAACCTATCTCTCTCTCTGTATCTCATTGTTGCTCTGTCCATCCCTTCAAATAAACTAGTTTAATGAAAATACACTTCTGAGTTTCATGGACTTAGTAGATTTTCTCCTTCTGGCTGATGGAGGATTTGGAACAAGTGCTGAAGATTGTAGAAGTGCTGACATGGCCTGAGTGAGAGTGTTTTTTTTTTTTAGGGGTTTGAGATGGGGGTTTGGACTGTAGAGCTTGTTATGGAACCTTACCATAAAGGTGTGGTGCTGTTGGAGGGTGCTGAGGAAAAAACAGTTAGAAAAAAGACAAATGAACATAATGTGGAGTAATTTGGAAAGTCTTACTCACACTTGATATGTAGAATGTGTAGTTTGTGAATTCCTGAGATTGCATCCTACTCACACAGCACTGGTGTTACTGATTATCTCACCAATAATGTTTCTGATTTTGAAGATAGGATCTCCATGTACTATAAAGTATACATAATACACACTATTGATAAAAGTATAATCAGTAATTTGCTCCCTGATAAAAGGAGCAAATTACTGATTGTATCAAACTTTTGGTTCCAGAAGCAAAAAGACAAACTAGATTAGACATTATAAAAATATTTGATATGTATTTTGTCAAAAATACATATAAAATACACCTTTTCCTTCATTTTCCATATGAGACCTGGCCAAAATGTAGTTCAATGAGCAAGCAAAAACAACCAGGATGGAGTCCAGAGTGGAAGATTATTATTATTTTATTTTTTTTTAAGAATAAAATAACTAGACTTACAAAGGAAATGTCAAATTTACAAAATTAAATGTCAGTGCTAATATTCTGATGGAGCAATGGACTGTGTAGGAGGGAAGACAAACCAACAGATCTCATAGGAAAATAATCAGATAAATAATCAGATAAATAATCTAAATAGATAGAAAGCCCCAACGTGATTAAGTTATCATATTCTATAGCAGTTTGTCATGTTAGGAAGGTTTAATTAAATACATGTAAATCTAAATATTAAGCTACATGCAATACCTTTTGTCTGTTTATAATGATATTTATTTTTGTAGAAAGAAGTTGCTTA
The DNA here is from genome assembly GCF_030014155.1 of Tachysurus vachellii. Classification (NCBI taxonomy): domain Eukaryota; kingdom Metazoa; phylum Chordata; class Actinopteri; order Siluriformes; family Bagridae; genus Tachysurus; species Tachysurus vachellii. The sequence continues at coordinate 27,622,628 of NC_083463.1, read as the reverse complement.
TGTTAAAGCAGCTATAAGAAGTTGTTGTTTTGATCCCTGGTGGCCCAGGTTCGAGTCCCAGGCTGGGATCCACCCCAGCCAATGAGGGGTTAACTCTCAGTGCCAGCCCCAAGCTCACACAAAATGGGAGGGTTGTGTCAGGATCAGGGGTAAAACCTGTGCCAAAATCAAACATACTGTTCGGAAGATGCACTGTGGTAACCCCGAGCAGGGAGCAGTCGGACAACAACAACCTAAGCAGTTGTTGCCTCACCAGTTAAAAAAATCCGGCAAAACATTCTGCTGTATACAGTATGAAAGAAAATCTCTAAAGCTAGAGCTTAACCTCTTGACTGTCATAAAAATCAAAGACAGTCTAGAAGTTACTTAAATTAAAAATGCCAAATAAACGTCTCCTTACAGAAAAATTGACCGTGTTAAAAACATTTTAATCGGTTCATACAGTAAGATGCCTTTGGGTCTGTAGGAACTATGTGTGTGTTTCGTAAGAACATGTATTTGCATCTAGGTGTGAACCAGATGTCTGCACAAGTCCCGGATTATGTGATATCAGACAATATCTGGTTTAAATTTAGGGATTTTGGTGTAGCATAGCTGCATTAATTAGCTGCATTCATAATTACGTCCTGTCTTTAAACGCCTGTGCTGTTGGTGAATCTGACTATTTCTTTTTCTGATCTTTCCTCCTGAATAAAATGAGCTCCATCTCCATGATGTTGCTAAACTTCCAAAACCAAGTTGAATTTTTCTAAGAATTATTTCCACCCACAGTGCACATGCTCCTGTATTGTGCATTAAAGAGCTGAGCAGCTGAACACAGATGAGCAGGCGGATCCTCTCGTTCAGAGGCTCTGGTGAGCATGACTGGCCATGGACGTCCACACACTGGTGTGATCTTTATGTCCATGTGTGTCCTTCTCACGCTCCTGTACACATTACTAACACAGCTGTGGGCTTCTGAGAACAGTGAAGGCTAGCACTCACACATCAGTGACTGCCCTCTTCCTCTTTCTTCTATTCCTTTTTCTCTGTGGGATTTTTGTTCTTTTGCCTTAAACTTAACATTAACCATTTCACAACTACTTTTTTTTCTCCACAGAAATATGTCCTTTTTATATCCACACACACAGTATATGTACTTATCTACTGTACATTAGTGAATTCAGTAAATCTAGATCATCAGTGTAAATCATCATACACTTCAATAAATTACAGGATGTACATTTGTGATTTTTTTTGGTTGTACACTGACAGTCACTCTATGATCCACTCTGTAGACTTTTTCATTTTTTGCATAAAATCAATGAATAAATTTGACTCAAAACAAGTGAAAATGACTGCATCAAAAGGGTACAAGTACAATAATACAATAACAATAATAATAATAATAATAATAATAATAATAATAATAATAATAATAATAACTATATTATACATTTCCTGAAGTAAATGTGAATGGTGCTTGCATGTGCCAAGTTCCCCTCATCGTGCTGATTGTTTTGATATGTCACATGTCCATGTTGTGCTAATTTTTGATTTTCACGTGACATCACGTGACGTCACGTGACGTCATCAGAATACCCGTGAACAAGTTCCCCTCATTGTTCTGAGTGTCCCATGTCCATGTTGTTCAAATTTTTGATTTTCACGGAATTTCCCATTCATTTCTATGGGATTTTTTTTGCCCACTTATTTTTTCGTCCGCAGTGCGAACATTGTTTGTTGGATCGCTTATAAAAGTCATAGCACACCTCTCCTCAATGAGCCGGTCGATTTGATACCTCATTCATGGGTCTAAGACAAAAGCTGCGGGACAAGAGATGCGCCGAACTTTTGTCCGGCACAATAACAAGAATGTTGCTTTGCAAGCACCATTAATAATAATAATAATAATAATAATAATAATAATAATAATAATAATAATAATAATAAATACTTTTAAAAAAAGCCAAGAATTTTTTTTTTCTGTGTTTTTGGAGCTCGGTGTCT